>NW_021637129.1:0-253050 GCF_004799145.2 Neltuma alba | reverse complement strand
CTGATAATATGCTATATTAAGATATGCCTTTAAGTTTAGAGAGCTGTATGTAATACGGATGAATCGAACATGATGGTTTCTTTATGTACTAAGTATATTGTATAGGAGATCTTCTAAGAAGGCTACAAATGGCACCATTTTCATCAAAGATGCAATGGGGTAGTTTTTTACTATAGTAGATGAAAATGCATAATTATATGTCATGCTTTGTTCAGTTATTTATAGAGATAGGAAAAAAAATTTACCATTAAAGCCTTATGAATGGTCTACAGTTTGGTTATGTTGTAAGTATAGCTTAGATATTATTTTTTAAATAGATTATTTTGGTTATGCTTTATACATGTCTTATCAATTTATCTTCTTAATATCCATGTAGATTTGAAGGATAGAGCATAGGTAGTTGATATGAGCTTCGAACCTCTCCATTCCAATTCCCTAAACCATTGATCTCACCTATCTCCACACCCTTCACCATAACGCGACCACCACCATTCATCTTCCTTACCGTCGATGCTCCCTCTTCCTTCACCCAGACTTCCTTCTCTTCTTTTCATTCTGTTCAGCTTTCCTTTGGCTTCACCCAATTGTTGTGAACACTTCTTCATGGATGCTGAATCTATAGAGCTCGTTGTGACTAGATTCAAAGCAATGAGTAGCTGAGTTTTACTGTGCTCTTTGGGATTGAATTTAATGACTTGAGCTTGGGAGCTACAAAAGGGAGTCTGGTTCTAATCTTTAGTTTAAATTGTATATTGATGATTTTTGGTTTGAAATTTGTTATGTGCAGTTTAAAACTTAGAATTGCTAGTTGTAATTCTTGATTTAGATTAGAATTGTTGGGATTTGGATTGGTAATTTAAGGTTTGAGTACTTGAGTTTATGAATATATATTTAATTATATGTTTATGCCTTCGTTGATTCATTGTTAGTATGATTTTTATACTGGTTTGTGTAGAGATTATGTTTGAAGTGAATTTAACAAATAATTGATGTTTTAGTTGAGCATTAACTTAAAAGGAACAACTTTTCTAAATCAATCCTTATCACTTAAGTTAAGTTCCCATATCATTAATCAAGTTAGGATAGTCATATGAGCATCTCATCATTAAATTCCTTAAAATCCAAATTAATATTTTTATTTATTTATCATTTTATTAAAAGGCCCAAAAAATAGTAATTAGGATTTATCTAATTTGCATTGTTTACAAGTAGTTTTATTTAAGAAAATCAATTTTAAAACTCTCAATGTTTTTGGTACTTACTTTAGTTTAGATTTTCAAATAAAAAGGCTCCGCGAGAGAGATGATCTGGATTGTGCACTATATTGATTTATATTTGGTTTTATTTTGATTTAACTCAAGAGAACTAAAAAGGTTCAAATCAATTAGCTTTCAAGATTATATTATTTACAACTTACATTTATAAGTTTTTGTACAAATATGCCCCATAAAGTTTTTTTAGAATCAAAATTATATGATTTTTGACTATTTAATTTCAAGATAAAAATAACATGACTTAAATGACTATTTATTTACACATATTCAATATAGCTCCTTTAGCTATATAAATTGTTATCAAATTATAATCATACTCATACAATGTAGAAGAATCAATCTTTAATCTTTAATATTAATAAAAAATGAAATACCCTTGCTCCAAAGCTGTTACTGTGACATGATTTATCAATGGCTTCTCACTTGAAAAACTATTCATAAGTCCTCCCCATTTCTTGTGTTATTATATATGGGTTTATAGCGCTACATGCAAGCTGTTTAGTTTATCATATTCCTCACCTAATGTCTTGTTCAATAGTAGTTTATTTTCCCCCATTATCGTGTTTCAAACTTCAAAAAATCTTCATATTGATGTCATATTAACATTTGTCATGTCATATAAAGTGTTTTGTGGTGTTGCGTATTTAATATGGTATCAGAGCAGGCCATTTAGGGTTAGGTTTTTTATCTAGTTTCACTCTGTCTACACTGTACATTGGGTCTCTGCTGTCAGCTCTTGTGTTCAACGTTAGGGCTTTTATGTTGGGCATTTGGTGGGAGCACACGCCAGCCAGGGAGGATCGTATGGTGCTAACCGGCCTATCCTTGAAGTCTCGTCGCTGTCTGAGTAGTGTATGAGCCTCACACGCCATCACCTGTGGTGGTACTGTTCACGCACCGCCCTGTTTTTGCTGTCTGAGCTCCTCTTTGGCTTCATCTTTCCTTTTTCAATGAATCCCTGGTGTTTTTCAGATCTGGGTCATGCCCCCTGTGTTGATTCAGAGCTGTTTGGTTACTGTGCCTTGTGAACAGTAATGTTTCAGATCTAGTTGCTGTTCTGTTCCTTCTTCTATAGACCATAGGAGGTGTTGTTTGGTCCCAGATATGATCATTTGTGGCTACTTATTCTTCCTTACCACTGCTAGAATTATTATCTCTTTTCTATTTATCTCTCATAGGTGAAACTAAGTCCACAATTACCTCTGAAATGGTTTTAGTAGTCATTAAGATTACTGAGCACAAATTAAACTGGACAAATATTCTAGATCGGAGTAAGACTATTCGTATCTACTCATGAAGCATTGAGAAGAAGAATCATTTAACTGAAGACCCTTCAACCACAAACTCCTATCAATTATGGTTAAGGGATGATGTACAGCTCTTCTTACAGATTCACAACTCTGTTAACAGTAAGATTATTCCTTCTATTTCTCACTGTGAATTTGTTAAGGAACTGATGAATTGCTTAGAGTTTCTATACTCAAGCAAGGGAAATATCTCATGTTTATGAGGTTTGCAAAGCTTTCTATCATGCAGAGAAGCAGGATCGCCCTCTCAAGACCTACTTCATGGATTTTAAATGAATGTATGAAGAATTAAATGTTCTAATGCCTCTTACTACTGATTTGAAAGTTCAACAGGCCCAATAGGAGCATATGGCCATCATGAGTTTTCTCACGGGTCTTCTACCTCAATGTGCGACTGTTTGATCTCAAATTCTATATGGATTTGAAATTCCTACCCTTTAGCAGGTGTTCTCTAGTGTGATGAGGACTGAGAATCTTTCATCGCCAGTTACTAATTAATGCTTCTGTCAGTGCTTTAATTCAATCGGAGACAAAATAAGAGTCGTGGGACAACTAACCGTGGCGGTTCTAAGCAAGGGGGAACCCCTCCAGATTCAAATGGGGTGATACGTTACTACTGTAAGGAACCGGGCCATACGAAGCATACTTACCGTAAGCTGCAAAACAAACAATAATAGAATAACTCTGCACATGTGGCAACACTAGCTGATGACAAGGTCACAATCTTTGCTACTGAATATGCTCAATTAAAATCTCTCACACCACCCGTAAGTGCTCCTACTGCTCTTGTCTCTTTTTTCTCCAAATGGATCATAGATTCTGGTGCTACCGACCACATGACAGGTAACCGCCATCTCTTCTCCACTTATAATTCTTACGCCAATCCTTCAACTATCACTATTGCTAATGGCTCCCATTCTTAGGTCCTCAGATCAGGCACTGCTAAACCTACCCCCTCTATTTATTTGTTATCTATGCTAGATGTACCTGACCTTGCATTTAATCTGCTTTCCCCTAGTAAACTTACTCGTCAATTAAACTGTTAGGTCTCACTCTTTCCTGATCATTGCTTGATACATGATCTTTTAACGAAGAAGATTATTGGTAGGGGCTATGAATCTGGTGGACATTATTTCCTTAACGAGTAAGGGTCTCGTGCCATGGCTTGTGCTAGTGGTCTCACTCCTTTTGAAGCATATTATAGTTTGGGTTATTTGTCTCTGTCTTCTTTAGATTGTGAGTCATGTGAGTTTGCCAATCATCATCGTCTTCCTTTAGTTTCTCGAGTCAATAAACAGGCTTCGTCCCCTTTTGAGCTAGTTCATTCTGATGTTTGGGGTTTGTGTCCTATTGAGTCAATAGCGGATTTCAAATATTTTGTTACATTTGTTAATGATTATTCCCGTACAACTTGGTTATATTTAATGAAAAGTCGTTCTGAATTATTCTCTCATTTTTGTGCCTTTTTTTGCTGAAATTAAAACTCAATTTCATACTTTGATTCACACCTTACGTAGTGATAACGCTAAAGAATATTTTTCTACCATGTTTCAATCCTATATGCTTCAAAATGGTGTCATTCATCAAACTTCTTGTGTTGATACACCAGCTCAAAATGGTGTTACGGAATGTAAAAATCGCCACTTACTAGAGGTGGCAAGAGTACTCCTGTTTCAAATGAAAGTCCCCAAAACTTTCTGGGCTAATGCTGTCTCCACTGCTTACTTCCTCATTAACAGCATGTCCTCTTCAATTCTTGATGGTAACATTCCCTATACTACTCTTTTCCCTTCAAAACCTTTGTTTCTTGTTGATCCTCGAATCTTTAGGTGTGTTTGCTTTGTCCGAGATATATGACCATCTGTCTCCAAATTAGATCTGAAGTCTCTTAAGTATGTCTTTCTTGGCTACTCTCGGGTTCAAAAGGGCTATTAGTGTTTCTCTCCTACTCTTAATCATTATCTAGTTTCTGTAGATGTCACCTTTCAGGAATCGATTCCATACTTTTCTCCGTCCATTTCACCTGTCCCTCCTATTATCTATGGAAGAGGATGACCTTCTAATGTACCCTGTTCTCTTGCCACCCACTCTACCACCTCCGACTCCAGCTCCTGCTCCGGCACCTGTGCCACCACCCCTGTCTCTTGTCTACACAAGACGTTCCAAGGAGACCAATGTCTATCCTAGATTCTGGCCCTCTATTGTCTGCTTTGTCATCAGATCCTGTGTTGAGCATCTCTCATCCTGAGCCTACACCTCTCTCCAGCTCCGAGACACCTCTTGTTCTTTATCCAGATCCTTTACTTGACTTGCCCATTGCTCTTTACAAAGGTAAACACACTTGTACCCATCCTATTTCCTCATTTGTTTCTTATAACCACCTTTCCCCTGCCTCTCATGCCTTTGTCTCTTCTTTAGATCTTATTTCCGTACCTAAGACCCTTCATGAAGCTTTAGCTTACCCGGATTGGCGTGCTACTATGGAAGAGGAGATGGCGGCCCTTGACCGGGCTAGTACTTGGACCTTAGTGGATCTACCGGCAGGAAAGAAGGCTATTGGGTGTAAGTGGGTCTTAACCTCTAAAACTCGAGCTGATGGTACCCTTGACCATCTTAAAGCTCGTTAGTTACTAAAGACTATGCTCAGACCTATGGTATTGATTACTCTGAAACTTTCTCCCCTGTTGTGAAACTTTCCTCCATTTGTCTTTTCATCTCTATGGCAGCAACCTATGGCTGAGATCTCCATTAATTGGATATCAAAAATACCTTTTTACATGGTGATCTCCTTGAAAAAGTCTATATGGATCAACCACCAGGCTTTGTTGCTTAGGGGGAGTGTGGAAAAGTATGTCGCCTTAAGATATCCTTATATGGCCTGAAGTAGAGTCCCCGCGCATGGTTTGACAGGTTCAGTACCATTGTGCAAAAATTTGGCATGTGTCAAAGTAAGTGTGATCACTCTATGTTCTACCAGAGCACAGACACTGGCATGATTCTATTGGTTGTGTATGTAGATTATATTGTGATTACAGGGAGTAATATGTCAGGGATCTCTTTACTTAAGTCCTTTCTTAATTCTTATTTTCAAACAAAAGATCTGGACCCGTTAAAGTACATTCTTAGAATTGAGGTCTTAAGAAGTAAGAAAGGAATCTTATTGACTTAGAGAAAGTATGTTCTTGATCTGTTGAAGGAAACTAGTAAGTTAGGGGCTGTGCCAAACAGTTTTTCGATGGAAGCGTACCATTTGAGAATCCCGTTGATGCTGCTAAGAGCAAGCCATTTGAGAATACGGAGAGGTATCGAAGATTGATTGGAAAATTGAATTATCTTATTGTGACTCGTCCTGATATCACCTATCCAGTTAGTGTACTTAGCCAGTTTATGGTCTCGCCTACTATCAGACAGTGGGAAGCTTTAGAGCATGTACTTGAAGGGGTCTCCAGGTCATGGGATATTATACAAAATCATGGTCATACAGATATTGAATGCTTTTGTGATGCTGATCATTATGGTTTAAAGGCCACAAGAAGATCCACTATAGGATATTGTGTCTTTTTAGGAGGAAACTTAGTATCCTGGAGGAGCAAGAAGCAGAATGTGGTGTCATAATCAAGTGCAGAGGCAGAATATAGAGCTATGACACAATCTGTGTGCGAGATAGTTTGGATACATCAATTACTGAAGGAGGTTGGTCTTAAAACCTCATTACTAGCAAAACTGTGGTGTGACAATAAAACAGCCTTACATATAGCTTCTAAAACAACCTTTCATGAATGCACAAAACACATTGAGATTGATTATCATTTTGTTTGGGATAAGATCAAGGAAAACTTCATCCCAACAAGTCATGTGAGATCTAGTGATCAATTGGGTGAACTCCTTACTAAAGCTTTGAATGGGGTTTAGGTTGACTATCTTTTTAACAAGTTGGGCATGATTGACATCTATGCTCCAACTTGAGGGGGAGTGTAAAGATATGTAAATATATATTGTAATTAGTATAGGATCAAATCAAATATGATAGGATAGGATATTATCTCCTAATAATGAGCCATTAATGGTCCAGCTCCTCCCTTGTGTATAAATTTCCCTTTCTGATCATGAATATACAAGAAATATATTCCATATTATTCTTTGTTTAATGCATGCAAAGGCCAAAGCAAGAAAGTGTAAAGAGCATACACATGACAATCAAGAAAGTTCATCCATATAATAGCAATTAATCATGCAATAATCAACAATGCAAAGTTAATATTAGTAGTTAGGTTCAACTTTGCCACCTTGCTCCAAAGATTTGTCAAACCCTAACATAATAAACAAAAAAAAAATGCAGCAAGAATCATCAACCATTCCATATAAAATTAACAACATAACTCAAGGACTCTTAAACCCTTTGAAAGCTTCTCTCTTTGTTCTTAAAATTTTTAGAGTTTTATTCCTTTAACCCTAAAATTCCCTCTTGACTTATTCCTACATGATTTTTCATATAGATTCCAAATATGTGCTTGGATTTAAGAGAATAAACTCCCTCTTTCAGTTTCAGCTTGGCCGAACCATTAGGGTTCATTTTCTAAAAATTACAACTTTGATTTTTAATGCTTCCAACCTTTGTTCTTTAGGTTTATCCTACACGATTTTCCATTTTGATCACAATGAAAGCATCAAAACATTGAAAACCTCATCCTAGGGCCTATTTACTACCTTGGCCAAACTGAACCTCAAGAGAAGCAACAAAGAACACACTTCTAAAACAACCTACAACCACTTGTAACCACTAGGATCTATCATGCTTTGAAGTGTCCTAACAAGTTTGACCAACAAAACTTCTTTCCTTTCCATATACATGTTTCAGCCAGTACCAACAATAACAAAAAATCAAATATTCCAACCATACAAAGCGAGAAAACAAGATAAGGATCCATTTAGAACCAAGAACTAACCTTGATTCTTACTTGTATGCTCAAAGTTGATGCCTTTCTCCTTGATTTCTCCTTGAACTCTCTATTTCCCTCTTGGTTTCACTTTGACCAAAACATTGGTCTGAAAATTGGGAGAGAGAGCTCTCTTTAATGATCAAAATATCCCAACCACCATCATAAATGAAAATCCAAGTGTCATTACCCCCTTTAATCTTACATTCTCTTTCATAATTAACTGAATCCTATTGAAATTAATTATCAAAAGTCAAAATCCTCTCTATTTGAGCTTTAAAACTTGGCAAATTTCAAATCCTCTCCATCAGGGGCATGATACATGGCCAAATGTAAGCCATTTGAATTGCAAGACTCTAGTCTTTGCTTTATCGGTGCATTTGACTCCGGGTTTAATTTCTTTTCTATAATTACAGTATTCTGGCCTCTGTAATTATTTTCTATCAAATACATAATCCATAATTTATTCTTCTTATTTTTATCTTTCCAAAATGCCTTCTTTGTCTCAAAATTAATTTCCCAATAATTAAATAAAAAGAAAAACTAATTTCCTTTTCTTTAGTGATTTTTCCACTTTTCAAATGAATTAGGAAAAATCTTGGATACTTAAGGGTCTTCTTTTAATTCCATAATCTCTTATAATTTCTTGGGGTATCATAGGAATTTTCTTGGAATTTTTATTCTCCTTAAAAATATTTATTTGGAATTTTCCAAATAAAATCCCTTAAATTGGCCTAAATTACCCTTAAATTCCTTTGTAATTTCTCTAAGGGTAATTTGGTCATAAAACCAATTTTATAATCTCATATAAACCTCAAAAGATATTATCCTTATTTTTCTTAATTTTCTAAGGCTTGAAAATATTTTTCTATAATTATTTTTGACTAATTTTCCTTAATTAATCAAATTTTCATAATTGACTTGGAAAGTCATAGTAATTATTTTCCACCAAAATTCTTCTATTTTTTCTTATCATTTTTCCCCTTAATTATTTAGGAATATTCCTTATTCCTAATCACCCTATTGCCGGATGTGACACAATACACTGACAATGGCATAACATTTATAGCCGCTCCTAGATCAAGTAAGGCTCCCGCTATGGCAACTTTTCCTACCGCACAGGGAATAGTGAAAGCACTGGATCTTGGCATTTGACGAGGATTTGGAGTTTGAACAAAGCTGAAACATTTAGGCTAACTTAGGCTAACTCATTGGGTTTAAATCTTCTCTTATTAGTGCAAAGTTCTTTCAGGTATTTAGCAAAAGGTGGGAAATTCTAAATCAAATCAATGAAAGGTAAATTTACTTCAAGCTTATTAAAGAAATCCACAACTCTTTCAAAGTTTTAGATGCTACAACCCTTTTAGACATAAGATATGAATTGGGAAAAGGAAGTTCTTTAGAATTTTCCTCCTTACCATCATGCATTAAGGCTCCCTCTTTACCCACTTCTCCTTTCTTTATAGTATCTTTACTTTGATTTTTCTGCACTTCCTTGGGTTGCTCCTCTGGGCATTCATTCGTGTCACTGACATCTTGATCACCTCCTTGTGGTTCCTTGGATTTCTTGAGCAATGCCTTCTCTTTAGAGCTTTCAAAAAGCTTCATGGGTGAAAGAGGTGGGCTTTCTATCTCATCATCGTTGCCCTCCTCTTGAGCAAACTAAACTCGCTTCCCACTCCTAAGCTCAATAGCATTGAGAGACTTAGGATTTATGATAGTGTTTAAAGGCATTGTACCACTGGTTTTAGCTTGTTGATCATTCATGGTGTTGGACATTTGCATGACATACCCATTCAAATTCTCATGTCTAATTTCAAGCTGTTCAATCTTTGAGTATACAGTGGTAAAGTTGTTCTCAAACTGACTTCCCATAACTACCATCTTCCCTTTCACTTGGCTCATCTTGTTATCTAGGGAAGCTATCTTGCTGTCACTCTTGGACATCTGGCTAGGCAAGTTCTCAATCCCTTTTAAAATAATTTGCAATTCATTGCTTCCACCACTTGGTTGTTGTGGAGGATTAATCAGAACTATAGCAGAAGAGGGATTGGGTCTTTGATAATTACTTGAGGAACCACCTTAGTAGTTATTTCCTTAGTAATTCCCAACTTGACCTTGATTGTTGCCTCCCCCCACTTGAAGTTAGGATAATCCTTCTACCCGGGGTTGTAGGTATTAGAATATGGATCTCGTTTTTGGTATTGGTTCGGCCTCTATTGATACATAGCAGACACATTTTTAGCAGGACCGATACAATCTTCAGTTCTATGTATTAGGGAATCACATATGAAAGAAGCTGAAAGAAGCTTCGACCAAGGCTAGAGCTAGTATGAGTTGATTGCTGTAACATCCTGATTTTTAGGCCTAGAAGTATCAGAAATAGCCTAAATGAGATAGGCTACCAGACCCCTTTTTAGTAGAGGTCTTAAAGATGAGAAAGAAAGTTAAAGCAGTTTTAGGGACTAAACTGCAAAGTGAATGTTTTAAGGGGCTAAAGGGTAATCAAAGTTAGAGGCTCCAGTAAAGTCTCAAAGGCCCAGAAAGAGAAAAGAGGCTAGATACAGACCAAAGGTTAAGTTAGAAGCCTCAAAGAGATTGTTTTATGAGGTTGAGCCTAAGCAGGGGTAAAACCGTAAATTCAGAAAGTTACGGCCATCAGGGGTAAAAATGGAAAGTACTTAGAAAATTCTAAGAAAATCCCAGAAAATGGGAAATAATATTCTAAGACTCTTTTGTGAAGAGAGATGATGAAAATACCCCTGAGGTAACTTAAAAGGAATTTAGAAGTTTATGGCTCAATTTAAGATGTAGAGGTAGATTTAATTGTTTGAGTCATAAGGAAACCTCAGAAAATTATGGTAAAATGGGGATGTATGATCTAAGAGACTGTAGAAAATTATAAAATTAGTCTCATCCCTAGAAGACAAGCAAAATGGCTTTAAGAATACTTAAAAGCCAGTTGTGCCCAAAAAAGGCATTTTAAAGAATGATTTTTAAGTGGGGCTATAGGTTGAGTTATGACCTGAGAAAATTCACAGATTTTCTCTAGAATAGGAGGAATTTTATGATATTTTTGGATGAATTTTTGGAGCTCTGGACTGAATAAAATGCTCCAGTCAAATATTAAATAATTTTGTCCCCTAAATAGGAGACAAAACCAAAGAAAATATCTAAAAGCCATCATGACGATGCTGAGTCAGCATGCTGAGTCATCAAGCGTAATCATGACACCGACGAGTCATCATGCTGAGTCATCAAGCGTAATCATGACACCTACGAGTCATCATGCTGAGTCACCAGAAGATATTTATGGACAGCATAAAAATCAGAACGCAGTATGGGAATATTTTAGACAATCTTTTGTCTACCCATTATAGCGAAATCTCTACTGCATGACTCAGTAAGGTTAAGTAGCCTGTCAGTAGAGCTAATTATTTTCATCTATGCTCCTCTAAGGTGGCACCATATATGTACTTAATTAAGATGAGAAAATAGTGTCAGAACATGTCCTGGTGGTACAGGGTAAGTCAGGACCCGAAAAGTATCTGATATGGTGCAAGATTGGCTTGATAGGTGGAGAAATAATTAAGGAGATATTTTTGCACGAATTTCCATTTATTTTCTCCCTATTTTAATGCCATAAATGATGAAAGGACATAAAAGTGACAAGTGTACGGTTAGATGAGAAAAAGAAAATATTACGTGTACGGCTAGATGGAAGACACGTGTACGGTCGGATGCAAGGCACGTGTGCGGTCGGATTAAAGACATGTGGCTTGATGATGTAAGCATGATGTCATCATGATGAGGTAAGCATGATGTCATAGGACACTTGTCACCGTAAGATCAAAAGAGAAAATGGACGGTCCAGATCGAGCCACGTATTTTTAAGATCAACGGTCCAGATTCGGTCTGTTTTTCTATAAATACCCCCTCCCCTCCCTACCATTTCGTCCAAGCATAAGGAATCCATGGGGAAGCTCTTGCAAAATGGTTTCTAGAGAGAGAAAGAAGAGGGAGAAAGAAAGGCCAAGTGGTTCCAAGCCAGATCAAACTCTAAAACACGGTATGTGGTGGTTATAGCACCTGATTTTATGCCTATTTCGGATTAGTTACTGTGCGTATCTGATTCTGAAATTTTGCATGCTTAAAGTACACTCTGTGAGCTTTAAATCCATAGGTAGAACACTTCATTTGGATATGTGTACGATTTATGGTGATTTTTCAAAGTTAGGGTTTGAAATCTGGAAACAGTGTTGAACTTTTGGAAGAGTTTCGAGTTCCGTACAGTTCCGGTACTGTTCGGCGTAGAACTGGTTCCTGAAACTATTTTTCATTTAAATTTAACTTAAGGATCTTTCAGTGAGACTTGGAAGCACTCAATTTGGAGTTTTCTAGAATTAATTATGAATTTTCAAAGATTGAGCAAAAATTCTGGAAATTCTGCGTGAACAGTACCCGCGAAGCAAAATTTCCAGATTTGGTATTCTTGAATCTAAGGCCATCTAAAGTGGTCCTAATTGACAAGAAATGGATCTTAAGGATGGGAAATGATAAGATTTATGTTAGAAAAGTTGGAAAGAAAACCCTAAGACTAAGAGAAAGGGTTGAGGTTCAAGAAAGCTAGTCTTGAACTTTATGTAATCTAGTGGTCCTAATGGTTTGTATGATCAATGTGACTATGTTTAGGACCTTTGGAACATCCAAGAGGATGTTTGGTGATGTTGACGGAATGTCCACATGGTTGGAAAGACAAGGAAACCAAAGGAAAAGCAAGGGGAAAGCCATGTTACAAGGTAGTGAACTTACCTATACTGTGTGCTTGATATGTATGCTTGCATGATGTGATTGTGTTGCCATGATGTGACTAAGCTATGATGAAATGTTTGCAAAGTTATGTTTGCAAGTTTATGTTATGTTTTGCCTTGGCAATATGTTATGGAAGCATGAAATGCTTTAGCTTACTTTCCATGGCATTCATGTGTTAATGTTATAACATGTCATGCATGTGCATTATGTCTTGCATGCTTATGGGTAGTGTTTGCTACTGAGATTCTCCCGAATCTCACCCCTCCCTAACCAACCATTTAGGTCAATCAATGATGGGCAATAATGGCATGAGAAGCAAGGAGAAGTAAGCGGAGAATTATTCTTGTTAATGGATGAGACTGTTGATATATGTATAATTCTACTATTTTGTGAACTATGTTATGGATGCCAATGATACCATGTATTTAATTATAATATTTATGGCATAAATGAAAGTGTATGAGCATGAACGGGAAAGAGTAAGGCCATGTTATGTATGCCAAAGAAATAAAAAGAATTAAAGAGATGTTAAGGGATAAAACGTAAGTCCTGGAGCAGTGAATTTGTAGCTCAGTTTGACCTATCAAACGAGTGAGTTAGGTCATAAGATTTGGCAAGCAAAGAGATCTGATGTTTCTATTTAAAATGAGGGGTAGTTTGCCCGATTCCGATAACCGAGCAGAAAGTTATGCCTTTCCAAAGTTAGGCAAAAATACAGTAAAATCCGAAAATGACCAAATGAACAGTAACTTTTTCAAAGGAAATTGAGCTCGAATTTCAAGGCAATCAGTTCAGAAACTATTTTTCTTAAAATTTTATCCAACGAGCTTTCTGTAGAACTTGGAATCACTCAATTTCAATTTTTCTACAATTAGTTATGAATTTTCGAAGTTTGTCACATTTTAAGGTGACAATGAATAGTAACCCGTAAATGAAAATTTTCAAACTTGATTTTTCATCAATTGTAGCCTTCAAAAGTGATTCCAAATGCTTCCGCAAGGAAAGTTAATTGGTATAAACATAAGGTGTTACATTTTTGGTATCAGAGCAAATGGTTCTGGCAACCAGAACAAATTTTAAATTTAAAATTTTTATGCTCTGAATTTTGAGGAAAATAATTTACACTGTTCATTAATAAATTTATTTGGTCATTTGGATTACAGAAAGCTTAGGTGTTTTCTCCGAAAGAAATAGACATAGAAGAGAAGTAAGGAATGATAGAGAGTAACCTGAGAAATAGGTAGTCGTTGCTAAGAGACTCCCCCTCAGGAGAGGAATGGTTGAGCTGAAAGAGCTTGACCAAGGAATGAGTTAAAGTTGAAAGACGTCTCCAGAGGGTAATGGCTAAGATTATGGTAAGCCAGTAAAGAATAGGAGTCTAGACCCAAATAAGGAAGCAGGGTGACAACCTAGCCTCGGGTGATTGGTTAAAGGTGCCTGACTGGAATGTCACACAACGGAGGTGTTTTAATGGTCAATGCCTGTTGTGTAATATGGTCAGTTTATGATTAGCATATGACCATAGAAATGAATGGTTAAGGGTACAGTAAGCCAGTCAAAGGTATAAGTCAATGCCCTAGTAAGGGAACTGAATGTCAACCTGTACCTTAAGTAATCGATGTGACCTCGATAGAGGCAAGGTAACAGGATGAGATGTTTGAGGTTTGTTCAAATCCCTGAATAGAGGTAGAAATCCCTAAGGGATAGTGAACCAAGAGGGACAGAGATTAGATGATAATGAATGAAGGGTCAATGATGACCTAGGTGCCAGACCTAGATACCACACAGCAAAGTGATTAAATATTCACTGTGTAATGTGATGAGAATATGGTGATCAATACCTGACCATAAGAATAATTGGTCAAGAGGTAAAGAAAGTTAGAAAGAGTAAAGTGAGGCAAGATCCCTCTTGAGGATAGAGATGAAAGGAAATGAATAAAAACATGATAGTGGATGGTTGCATTGGGAACTAATGAACAGAGAGAGATAAGCAAGTTCCTAGTAATACCTAGAGCTCGATGATGCTTAGATACATGATAATGTTAGGGACTAAACAATATTCTTTTATGTCCCTAAGTCATCTGAGAGCGTGCAACCATGGTACATAGGCCATTAAGGAATCTAAGAGATGAGATTCCTATAGATAGATGCCATTGCCTACATGATTGAATAATCTAGTGGAGAGGCTCCCTTTAATGGGGATATGGTATTCAAGGAGTGTACCCTAGAAGAGATTGTATATAAGCGAAGTCTTGACCATGAAGTACCTCTCTAAGATTGGGAAGTGGTTCTCCAGATCAGAGTGACGCTGCTCTAGTAAGAGTAAGCTATCCTCTGAAGGAATGAAACAGAAAGCAAGTGGTTGAGTTGATGATGCTTCAATTAAAGCAATTTGTCCTCCCACAAGAAAAGTAGAAGCAGCCGAGGCAAGGCACAGGACGAACCTTACCCCAGAGAGAGAGAGTGAAACTGGTTAAGACAATAGAAGCGTGATATGCAAACAGATGCTCTTTGAGCTTAACAGGGTACTACAAGATACTGAAGGATAATGAGAATGTGATAAGTCCTCTCCCGAAGCTGTCCAAATTATTAAGAGACAGCAAGGACTGTAGAGTCCTAAGACAAGACAGGCTGGCATTGATACAATGGCAAGTTAATAAGCCCTAGAGATGAGCCAGTGCCTAGGAATTCGAAAGGCACAAAGAAAGGAAAGTGACCTAAGGAAGCTAAAACTAAGGGCTAAAGAAATATGGAAAGGCTAAGAATTCCAAGAGTTGACAGAAAGGATTGAGTAAGGCCTAAGAAGACAATACTGATATCTGTGATCAGTCTTGGGGAATAATCAGTCAAGTTACTAGCTGAGTGGAGGTGACTTATTTTATTACTCAACTCTATGGTCTAGAGTCTCCTAGAGATCCTAAGATGGTTCAGATTGATGATAGTATTCTAGGGTCATGATGGATCCTGAAAAGGCTTATGGTAGAGCGCAGTAGCTCCCAAGGTCGTGAAAGACCAAGCCTAAGAGAAAGTGTCTGAGCCATAAGGGTAAGAGTACAGTACCTCTTTGGGAAGACGATGACCAGAGATGAGTTTAAGATAGTGAAATCTCCTTCAGCGGTGGACTAATATAGAGAGAGTACCCTTGACTTGTTCCAGACACCTTTATTGTTGATTAGACTGAGCTCAATTCTGTTCTAGTCAATGAATGAAAGAAAGGAGATATGCCCTTAAAGTAAAGAGGAATGGCAAGGTATACAGCAAAGAATAGATAAAGGTTGTATTAAGAGAACCCAAAATGCCATGGTGTAGTAAAATACCATGAAGACAGGCACACTGTCATGGTATTATTATGAAAGAATGAGCCTAAAGGAGAGGAAGAAGGTGAGCAGTGGTGACAAAATGCTTAAAAGCAAAGGCCATGCTCATGAAAATGACAGAAAAGTATAGAACGACAAGTTATGTAAGTATGGAACCATGGTTGAAACCTGGAAATGAGTATAATGAAAAGTTGAAGAGGTCAAAATTTAGTGGGGATATTCTCCTTAGTTAACCTCTCATTAAGGGTAAGAATAGAGGTTTGACTCGGAATTTCGAGGACGAAATTCTTTTGAGAGGGGGAGAATTGTAACATCCTGATTTTTAGGCCTAGAAGTATCAGAAATAGCCTAAATGAGATAGGCTACCAGACCCCTTTTTAGTAGAGGTCTTAAAGATGAGAAAGAAAGTTAAAGCAGTTTTAGGGACTAAACTGCAAAGTGAATGTTTTAAGGGGCTAAAGGGTAATCAAAGTTAGAGGCTCCAGTAAAGTCTCAAAGGCCCAGAAAGAGAAAAGAGGCTAGATACAGACCAAAGGTTAAGTTAGAAGCCTCAAAGAGATTGTTTTATGAGGTTGAGCCTAAGCAGGGGTAAAACCGTAAATTCAGAAAGTTACGGCCATCAGGGGTAAAAATGGAAAGTACTTAGAAAATTCTAAGAAAATCCCAGAAAATGGGAAATAATATTCTAAGACTCTTTTGTGAAGAGAGATGATGAAAATACCCCTGAGGTAACTTAAAAGGAATTTAGAAGTTTATGGCTCAATTTAAGATGTAGAGGTAGATTTAATTGTTTGAGTCATAAGGAAACCTCAGAAAATTATGGTAAAATGGGGATGTATGATCTAAGAGACTGTAGAAAATTATAAAATTAGTCTCATCCCTAGAAGACAAGCAAAATGGCTTTAAGAATACTTAAAAGCCAGTTGTGCCCAAAAAAGGCATTTTAAAGAATGATTTTTAAGTGGGGCTATAGGTTGAGTTATGACCTGAGAAAATTCACAGATTTTCTCTAGAATAGGAGGAATTTTATGATATTTTTGGATGAATTTTTGGAGCTCTGGACTGAATAAAATGCTCCAGTCAAATATTAAATAATTTTGTCCCCTAAATAGGAGACAAAACCAAAGAAAATATCTAAAAGCCATCATGACGATGCTGAGTCAGCATGCTGAGTCATCAAGCGTAATCATGACACCGACGAGTCATCATGCTGAGTCATCAAGCGTAATCATGACACCTACGAGTCATCATGCTGAGTCACCAGAAGATATTTATGGACAGCATAAAAATCAGAACGCAGTATGGGAATATTTTAGACAATCTTTTGTCTACCCATTATAGCGAAATCTCTACTGCATGACTCAGTAAGGTTAAGTAGCCTGTCAGTAGAGCTAATTATTTTCATCTATGCTCCTCTAAGGTGGCACCATATATGTACTTAATTAAGATGAGAAAATAGTGTCAGAACATGTCCTGGTGGTACAGGGTAAGTCAGGACCCGAAAAGTATCTGATATGGTGCAAGATTGGCTTGATAGGTGGAGAAATAATTAAGGAGATATTTTTGCACGAATTTCCATTTATTTTCTCCCTATTTTAATGCCATAAATGATGAAAGGACATAAAAGTGACAAGTGTACGGTTAGATGAGAAAAAGAAAATATTACGTGTACGGCTAGATGGAAGACACGTGTACGGTCGGATGCAAGGCACGTGTGCGGTCGGATTAAAGACATGTGGCTTGATGATGTAAGCATGATGTCATCATGATGAGGTAAGCATGATGTCATAGGACACTTGTCACCGTAAGATCAAAAGAGAAAATGGACGGTCCAGATCGAGCCACGTATTTTTAAGATCAACGGTCCAGATTCGGTCTGTTTTTCTATAAATACCCCCTCCCCTCCCTACCATTTCGTCCAAGCATAAGGAATCCATGGGGAAGCTCTTGCAAAATGGTTTCTAGAGAGAGAAAGAAGAGGGAGAAAGAAAGGCCAAGTGGTTCCAAGCCAGATCAAACTCTAAAACACGGTATGTGGTGGTTATAGCACCTGATTTTATGCCTATTTCGGATTAGTTACTGTGCGTATCTGATTCTGAAATTTTCATGCTTAAAGTACACTCTGTGAGCTTTAAATCCATAGGTAGAACACTTCATTTGGATATGTGTACGATTTATGGTGATTTTTCAAAGTTAGGGTTTGAAATCTGGAAACAGTGTTGAACTTTTGGAAGAGTTTCGAGTTCCGTACAGTTCCGGTACTGTTCGGCGTAGAACTGGTTCCTGAAACTATTTTTCATTTAAATTTAACTTAAGGATCTTTCAGTGAGACTTGGAAGCACTCAATTTGGAGTTTTCTAGAATTAATTATGAATTTTCAAAGTTGAGCAAAAATTCTGGAAATTCTGCGTGAACAGTACCCGCGAAGCAAAATTTCCAGATTTGGTATTCTTGAATCTAAGGCCATCTAAAGTGGTCCTAATTGACAAGAAATGGATCTTAAGGATGGGAAATGATAAGATTTATGTTAGAAAAGTTGGAAAGAAAACCCTAAGACTAAGAGAAAGGGTTGAGGTTCAAGAAAGCTAGTCTTGAACTTTATGTAATCTAGTGGTCCTAATGGTTTGTATGATCAATGTGACTATGTTTAGGACCTTTGGAACATCCAAGAGGATGTTTGGTGATGTTGACGGAATGTCCACATGGTTGGAAAGACAAGGAAACCAAAGGAAAAGCAAGGGGAAAGCCATGTTACAAGGTAGTGAACTTACCTATACTGTGTGCTTGATATGTATGCTTGCATGATGTGATTGTGTTGCCATGATGTGACTAAGCTATGATGAAATGTTTGCAAAGTTATGTTTGCAAGTTTATGTTATGTTTTGCCTTGGCAATATGTTATGGAAGCATGAAATGCTTTAGCTTACTTTCCATGGCATTCATGTGTTAATGTTATAACATGTCATGCATGTGCATTATGTCTTGCATGCTTATGGGTAGTGTTTGCTACTGAGATTCTCCCGAATCTCACCCCTCCCTAACCAACCATTTAGGTCAGTCAATGATGGGCAATAATGGCATGAGAAGCAAGGAGAAGTAAGCGGAGAATTATTCTTGTTAATGGATGAGACTGTTGATATATGTATAATTCTACTATTTTGTGAACTATGTTATGGATGCCAATGATACCATGTATTTAATTATAATATTTATGGCATAAATGAAAGTGTATGAGCATGAACGGGAAAGAGTAAGGCCATGTTATGTATGCCAAAGAAATAAAAAGAATTAAAGAGATGTTAAGGGATAAAACGTAAGTCCTGGAGCAGTGAATTTGTAGCTCAGTTTGACCTATCAAACGAGTGAGTTAGGTCATAAGATTTGGCAAGCAAAGAGATCTGATGTTTCTATTTAAAATGAGGGGTAGTTTGCCCGATTCTGATAACTGAGCAGAAAGTTATGCCTTTCCAAAGTTAGGCAAAAATACAGTAAAATCCGAAAATGACCAAATGAACAGTAACTTTTTCAAAGGAAATTGAGCTCGAATTTCAAGGCAATCAGTTCAGAAACTATTTTTTCTTAAAATTTTATCCAACGAGCTTTCTGTAGAACTTGGAATCACTCAATTTCAATTTTTCTACAATTAGTTATGAATTTTCGAAGTTTGTCACATTTTAAGGTGACAATGAATAGTAACCCGTAAATGAAAATTTTCAAACTTGATTTTTCATCAATTGTAGCCTTCAAAAGTGATTCCAAATGCTTCCGCAAGGAAAGTTAATTGGTATAAACATAAGGTGTTACAATTGCTCTTGAGATTTAGCCATATCTTGAGCTAATTTGACCAGAAGTGGATCCCTATCTCCCTTGTACCCTCTAGCATCTCTAGGGTTCGCATGTTGGTGGTTCAAGGCTGCAGCATCTAATACCTCAGCATCATGTGGCAACAACCCATTATAAAAATATTGAACAAGGTGCCCTCCAATAATCTGGTGATTTGGGCACTTGGTAAGCATATCTTAGAATCGACTCCAGAATTGAAAGAAAGTTTCTTCTTCCTCTTGCTTAGCGGAAGATATCTCTTTGCTAGCAGCGGAGATCTTCATAGATGGGAAGTATTTGTCAAGAAAATCTCTCCTCAGTGTAGTCCAAGATTCATATACCACTCTTTAGCTTTCCCCTTTAGAGATAGGTAGAAGACTTTCCACAGCACATCTTTAATCCTTGCCCTAGCTAGCTTCATAGACAAGCATTGCATATGAAGATACTTCAAATGAGTATATGTATTTTCACCTGACAAACCATTGAACTTAGGAAGTGAGTGTATTAATTGATCCCTAAGCTCAAAATCATTTTAAGAAATAGGTAATGCACCAAGTAAAGGTTTAAAATTAGCATCAGACTGAGTAAGGTCTTTAATGGTTCTCCCTCTGTGTGGCCCATTAGTACTATTGAATCCTACATTTTTACCGGCTCCCTTATGTCCATTACCATTTAACCCATTACCCCCAGTTGGTTTATTGGCCTGATGTCATTTGGGTTCATTCCATTACTACTCGCACCTTCCATGATCAGGACCTCTATGAGTGTTTCCACTAGGTTTTCCTCCTGTTCACCAGTAGGTGGGTCAGGATTATGGGAAGCAATGTTTGCTAACTTGCGCTCTCTCCTTAACCTTCACAAATATCTTTCCAACTCAGGTTGTAAGGTACTAAAGGTTCAATCCTTCTTCGCATGCATAAATTCCTTGCACATAAGCAATTCAATTAATGGATGAATGAATGAAGTGCAAGAGTATAGGGTATGAATGAATGATGAATGAGTATAATTGTATACTCAAATGAAATGTGGAGTGAGTATGTATCAGCCAAGACTCAAAAATATTTTTTAGCCTAAAAAGGTTTTTCGTCATGGCTAAACTTAAGTTAGTCACGACTAAAGTGACCGAAGCAAACCAAGAAAAAATAGACAGCAGTTCGTCACGGTAAAACAAGTGTTGGTTATGACCAAAAATCTTTATAGAATCAACTGCAGAACAGGGCAACAACAAAAGCAGAGCACTCATAAAACCAGAGGTATTAACACCTAAAAAGGATCAGAAAGCTACAGTAAACAAGCCAGTAACCACAGTATTGACGTAAGAAATCTAAAGAACTAACAAAAGAAACACAAATGCAAAATTTGAAAGAATTCAAGATATTTATGAGTTTTCTAAAAATTTCCTATGCAAGGGAGAAAAACACTATGCTTAGCTTAGCACTAAAGACTCGAAGACACTAAAATGCAAATGCAATTACTAGACAGCCTCGATCACACAGTTTGAACCCAAGCTCAACACTTAAGTTGACACCAAAATTACACGAGGAACCAAATCAATGGCTCCCCGGCAAAAATGCCAGTTTGATGAAGCCTTGGTCATTATGGGCTCAAAAACAATTCAATTCCGGATAGGAACGCACTATAGTGGTATGATCCGGGTCGTGTTCACTTTGAGGAGCTTGACTTGATCCTATGTAATCTAAGTGACAAAACCATGCGAAAAGATAAAATCGGGGGGATTGTAAAACTGAATTAAGTTGCAATTAAAAGAAGGAAAGTTCTTTTTGGTCTTTTTAAACTGAATTAAAACAATAAATGGATAGTTTGAAAATTCAATTGATAAAAACTAACCACCCTCATGAATAAACACTTGGTGAGATTGATGCAATGGCAATGACAACTTGAACACAATAACCAATTATGCTAGAAAGGTACCACAATTAATCAAAACCAAACTTGGATTAAAACCAACCAAATTCACAAGACTAAAAGCAGAATTCTCATTCAAAATGAATACCAAGGCATAAATTCTCAGAATCCAATCTAAAATAACAAGATAATAACAATGAGGTTTAGCTTTAACAACAATACAAAATTTCCAAGCAAGAACAACTGAAATGTTATTAAAACAGTAGACAAGATGAAGTAAAACTCCCTAAATTAAGTCCCAAGCTCAGGCTCTCATCAAAACTCCTCAGGGTAAAACGTTCTAGCCTCTCATGATCTCAGAAACAGCTCCTCTAAGCTCTAAAATCACAGCACCAGCCATAGCAGATGAAGGTGGATAATAGATGATACAGAAAACTGATGGAATGAGGTGGAAAAGGGGTAGAAATTGGTCGTAATCGATAGGAGAACTTCAAGAACCCTTAAAGAACCATAGGAGATGAAAATGGGAGTGTCTGGATAGTGAATGGCTGCTGGCTCACGTGGTATGTTTTCCAAAATCACAATCTGAGGTTTAAAACCTGATTATGTGTCAGCAACTTTTTCGTCACAACCAAACATGCATTTCAGCCCGACTAACTTGTCAAAACAAACAGCTACATTTAGTTGGGCCTTTTCTGGGATTCTTACAATTTCTTGGGCCTTAACTGCAATTTTCTCAAACTTAGGTCCTTTAGAGATATTTTTCGCTTGACCTTTGACCTGAAAATCAATTTAAGCACTTGTAATAAACAATTCACTTTTGTAAATGATGATTAATTAAAATGATGCACAATTAGATAGTTTTGGCCCCTACGAAGTGCTTAATGAGAATTTAAACCCACAGTTATAGATTACTACAATTCACATCAAAACATGCATTTTAAACCGATTAACTCTTCTAAAAACATGCAATTGGACATGAATTAACACAATAAAACTTGGTCAAATCATTAGGGTCCTATTTATCAAATACAGTTGACATCTAATAAAGCAGAAGAAGCAGGAACGGAGGTCTTGTTGACCGATCGGATTGAGAAGGCTCAAAGAAAGGATGAATTAGCAAGGACTCTTCAAGCTAAAGTACTAAACAATAAGATAAGAGATTTTGAAATCTCGACTGAGGGAATATTAAAATATAGAAAAGAGCCTTTATCCCTCTAGTAAATGGTTTCAATGTTGCTCTTGCACTTAGAGAGAGAAAGAGCTATTTTTAGTGAGAGAAATTCCACCAAAGTTCAAGGAATTACCAAGGTAAGCTCCTAAGCTCTTTATTAATTATTGTGGGCTATTTATATATGATTTTATGTAGTTTTGGATGGCCATTTTCCATGGGGAGACGCTGCCAAATTTTCAAAAATTATGAAAGGGTTTGATTAAGGGTTTAAAGCATAGATTACATGCTTGAAAAGGATAGGTTTTGATTAGTTTTTGGTGAGTGTTGGAAAGAAAATCCCACCCCTACTGATAAACCTTGTCGCTAGCTGATCAAACTTTTACTAGGGAAATGCTGCAAGTGAGGCAATACCTAGGTCATTCTTCTCAAGGAGCCTTAAGTTGTAATTCAATTCTTAACAATTCACTTTTAATTATCAAATTACCAAGATGAAAGCTTGAGTTTCAGGAAAGAGAAATCGAAACAAGAAACAAATCTAATGAAATGTAAAATGCAAATGAGATTCAGATAAGAGATAGTAGTTCCCCTAGCAATTTATCTAACCTTCCTTGTTCAATCTTATAAATTAGAGTCTCTTAAAGTCAATTAAATGGATAGATTCAGCTACTACTCAAATCTCTCTAAACACATATCAGAAACAACTATCTTACTAGATTTATTGTCTTGCTCTGTGAGAAGGAAAATCAATTGACAAGAACACTTGAGAAGCAAGTTGCAATTCTCTAAGAATGATCACAACTGTGAATCATCAATTTATTCAATCAAAATTCAGATTTACAGAACAACAGTCCAAGTAAAAACGAATTAGATTTACAAATCAACAGAGAATCCTCTATTCAAATGAATTAAAGGACACAACTCACATCTGAATGTTCAATCAGATCTAAATTCCAAGAAATATAAATCTAATCATCCAACCTTCATTCTAACCACAATTGTTCAACTGAAACAAATGAACCTTAGAATAGAAAGTGGAAAATAGATCTGAAACGACTCCCTGTTCAGCTCTATGAACTCAGGTCAGCTTCATTGCTAGGAAAACTTGGAAATTCAGCTACTCATACTCTGGATTGGAGCAGAAACAGCAAGAATTGATGAAAGATTCATGGATGATCGGTGGAAGATGATGGATTTGGACGAAAATGGAAGAAGGAATCGAGAGAAGGCGGAGAGAACAAGAAAATCGCGTCTGGAGATGAATGAAGAACTAAATCTGGTGTCTCCTGGTTGAAGCGCGCGACTATGCATTTAAATCTGGAATTTTTCGTCATCTGCCATGGCGCCTTTGCCCATCCGCCGCGGCGCCTGTCCTATACGGCGTCGTTTCGATTAGTGATCCTGTGCTTCATGAAAATTTCCGTCTACCGTGGCGCCTTCGTCCATCCGCCGCAGTGCTTTTGACCGAGAGTAACTTTGGATATCCACCGCGGTGCCTTCCCAAATCAGCCGTGGCGCCTCAGACAGAATGGCGAAAATGCTACTGAAACTTCCTGAAATTCATACCAAAGTAGGGATCAAAAGTACACACATATAAAATCATATAAAAACATGCAAAACCTCACAATTCCTCTCACCAACTCTTATGCACAATGGAAGCTAATTATACCCAAAGTATGCAGATCTAGATGGCAAAAGCATGAGTTTAGGGCTAGAAATATATGCAAATAATGAGACTTATCACCTACTCATGATGATTCAATTCGGCCAAGGAGAGAGAATGGGGTTAGAGTTGGATTTGATTTAATTTGATATTTTCAATGTGTTTAAATGATGAAATGGTATAGGGAAACACTAAGAAAGGAAGCTTGGAAGCATTAAATTTGAAAATAGAAATTTGGTTTTCCAAGACACCCTATTTGGCCAAAATGAGATATGTAGGGAGGGATTGGATTTTCATTAATCTAAGCTCATAGTGAATTCCTTGGAGAAAATTGTGCAGGATTAATCTAAGGGAACAATTTCTACAAGTCTAGAACATAAATCCAAAAAATAAGAGAAAAGGGTTAAGTTTAAGGTTAGTCTTGAACTTTATTTAATCTCTTAGTCCTAATAGATTGTATGATCAATGTGACTATGTTTAGGACCTTGGAACATCCAAGAGGATGTTTAGTGATGTTGACTAAAAGCCCACATGAGTGAAACACTATACGCTTGTGTGGCCTTCTATGTTTCATTCTCTAAAGTTAAATTCCGCACCCCAACTAATTTGTTTTCATTAAAGTACTCTATGGATTAAGCTGGTTTGAAGATTTTGACTAATTTAATTATGACTCTTGAACACTCAAGACTTATTTAATTCCTTTTATTCTTCTGTCTTGGCTTTACTACTTGCTTGTGATTGATTCTTTATCCCAGGAGTGCCAAAGCTTAAGTAGGGGGAATAAGTCCATATTTCGTATAAAATAAACACATTAAACCCTAGGTTTTTGGCACCTTAAGTGAGCTAAGTAGACCTAATTTGAAGTTATTTGTGCTTAGGAGTGATTTTATGAATTACTTGTTAATTTGGTTTATTTAATCACTTCCTACAACCTTTAGTGTCTTATTATTTTAATTACATTTGATGTGGATTTAATCTACAGGACATTTAGGAGAAAGGACAAATAAGGAAGAACTGGAGTAATCAAAACTCACCATCTCGCATCTCTACCATCATTTCATCTTCTTCCTTTAAGCTTCTGCTATGGCAATTTGGGAGCATCTCGATGTAGTTCTTCTTCCATCCATGAGCAGCTAGGCGTTTAACCTTCCTAAGAGATATGATTAGACCAGAGTCATTGCGCTGACAGGGGAGTCTATCTATGCTTTTGATCCATGGCCGAATATCTGGTTGTATTTCGACCATGTTTTAGGCTAGATTAGAGATTATGTTTCTAAAGATTATTTTGTATCCAGATTTAATTGTATTGAACCTGACAGTGTACTCTTTAACTTGAGTAGATTTAATTGGATTCCAAAGTCAGGTCTAATTTTGGTTTGCAATTTAATCAAATGATTCATGGTAGTAATCGTTTGATTCTATCTTTAGAGTTTTCAGTTTGTCTGATTAAACTTTGGTATATAATACTTTCTAAAATCCAATCATCTCCACTATTTCATTAAAAGGTTATGAAGGTCAGATTATATTTCTTAGGAAGATTTCATCACTACATTTCTTATCATACCTCCATCTCTGCCATCTATGTCTTCGTAAATCAGAAAATAAAATAAATATTAGATAATTAGAGTAATTCAATCAGATAAAATCAATCTTATTTTTTACAATTAATTTGTGATTGGCATTTAACTAAACTAAGATCATGATCAGTTGGCCTCCTTGTGAATTGACCTAAGGTTGAGCTACTGCACTTCAGAGCTTAATTCTAGTATTTTTTAGAGTCCCTAACGACAAGGCATATTAGTATCTTATCCTACTACCTTACCTCTCTTGAGGTCATATTAATCATATGAGATTTGGGTTTGTTGCTCTACCTTTGTTCTAAGATGTAGACCCTTACCTCTAATGGGCTTACTACATTCTCAGTCGTTTCATCAGCGCCATACAATAAGAAGCCTCTAAATTAAATACATAAAGGAGATCGTCAGACTTCATAGGGTACTGAAGGACATCGTGTCAGATAGAGACCTAAGGTTTATGTTCAGATTTTGGAGGAAGATGCAAGGAGCCATGGGAACTAAGTTGAGTCTTAGTACAACTTATCACCCACAAACAGACAGGCAAATAGAGCAAACGATCCAAACCCTGGAAGATATGTTAAGGTCATGTGATTTGGATTTTAAAGGAAACTGGGATGAGTACCTACACCGGCAGAGTTTTACTTACAATGATAGTTTCCATTCCAGTATTCAGATGGCCCTGTTTGAAGCCCTATGTGGGAGAAAATATAGATCCCCGATCTGCTGGATAGAACTTGGTGAGAGGAAAATTTAGGGTCCAAATATAGTAGATCAAACCTCTGAGCAGATAAAGCAGATTAAACAGAAGTTGCTTACGGCTCATAGTAGACAAAAAAGTTATGCTGATAATAGGTGGAAACCATTAGAGTTCCAGGTTGGAGATCATGTATTTTTAAGAGTTTCTCCAACTACTGGCCTAAGTCGATCCATTAAGGGAAAAAAGTTGACTCCAAATTACGTGGGACCATTTGAGATACTCTCTAAAATGGGACTAGTAGCCTATAGATTGGCCCTACCCCTGAATTTAAGTCAATTGCACAATGTCTAAAGAACGAACCGTTAGTCGCCTTAGGTCTACTTCAAAAATTAACTGAATTAATACAATATAGTGCACGATCCGGGTTGTATTCACTTCGAGGAGCCGAAAACAAAATTAAATCCTAGTAAATAAATGCAAGCAACCTAAACTATAAAAAGGATTTTGATTTGACAAATTGCTAACTAAATGTCATGAATTAAATTGAAATTAAAATACTTGTTTTTGATGTTTTTATATGAAAATAATTTCAAAGCAAATGATGGTAAATGAATTAAAATAAAACACACAAGTAGAAAATGATAATACTTAATCCTCCAACTTAACAGCGCAGGCAATCCTCACTTCAACAAGATGCAGAAGTTAAAACAATGAATTAAGAATTATAATTAAGCTTTTAATCTAACAACTGAACCACCTTAAATTGTCACAAAATATTTTTCAAAATCCTAACTTACTAATTGCAACTAGAATAGTAAAATGAAATTAAGGATGCTAAAAACCAATACTTAATTAAAATTTTTAAATCCAAAACAACAGAATTAAAGCTAGCAAGAGACATTGCAATCCAAGATTCCAAGCTACCTCAAAAATCACAATATATTAACTCCAAAGTCAATACAAATGTCATAACCACAACATTATAATTGAAATTTAAGCTATAAATAGCCCAATGTCAAATGCCAAACAGTAATCCAGCTACAATAATCTCCAAATATAATTAGAATAAACAATATAAATTTTTCAATAATCAGAATAACTATCCTAAGACCTAGGAATTGTTAAATAACTATTGGACAAGAAATTAAAGTAACTAAAACTCCCCTATGATGATCCAAGCTCCTGCCATTGCTGTTGAATTAGAGAATTATGAAGCTCTAGGCACGGTAAGCCATGAAAAATGCTGCCACCAGCAATCTTCCACATCTAGCCATGAAGAATGGTGAATAAACTATTAGAAGAGTCAAAGAGATACCGCAGACGGTGACAGAACAGTGAGGAGTCATTGAACTCTCTCTCTTCCTAGAACCAAAAGCAGTGATTGAAGATGATGATGAAATTTGATGGAGAATCAGACAGAGTTTGTCGGTAGTAAAGACCATAAGTCAATGACTTGCTCTACCTCCTTTGGTCATTCATTCTGTTTGGCCGAGAAGAAGAAGAAGATGAACACGGTGGTGATGGTGGATACGGTGAATATGGAAGATGATGATTTGAAGTGAAGAAACGAAAGGTTGAAGAGATAAGATGATCGCTATCACATCCAGTAATATGCAATTAGGGATAAGGAATATTCCTAAACAATTAAGGGCCAAAAAGGATAAGGAGAAATAGAAGATTTATGATGGAAAATAATTATTATGATTTTCTAAGTCAATTATGAAAGTTTGACTAATTAAGCAAAATTGGTCAAACATAATTATGGGAATATATTTTCAAGTCTAAAAAAATTAAGGAAAAATAAGGCTAATATTCCTTGAGAATTATATGAGGTTATATAATTGGTTTTATGACCAAATTACGTTTTGAAAAAATTACTAAGGGATTTAAGGGTGATTTAAGCTAGTTTAAGACCTTTTATTTGGAAAATTCCAAATAAATATTTAGAAGGAGAATAAAATCCCAAGAAAATTTCTATGATGTCCCAAAGAATTATAAGAGATCATGGGATTAAAAAGAGACCCTAAATATCCAAGAGTTTTCCTAATTATTTGGACAAATGGAAAAATCAATAATGAGAAGAAAAATAGTTTTCCTTTTTATTTAATTAATAGAAAATTGAGTTTGAGCTAAAGAGGGCATTTTGGAAAGAGAAAAATAAGAAGAATAATTTATGGATCTGATAGAAAATAATTACAGAGGCCAGAGTACTATAATTATAGAAAAGAAATTAAACCTGGAGTAAAAATGCTCTAATAAAGTGAAGATTAGAGTCTTGTACTTTACTTGGCCAACAAGTTGCCACTTGTCAAGCCCTTATTAAAGAGTAATTAAACTTTCCAAGTGTCAAGCCTCAAGTAGAGGAGAGTCTGACTTTTAGAAATTAATTACAATTGGAATTAAATGATTAAAAGGGAAATTTCAAGAGGAGTAGGCATTTGACACTTGGCATCTCATTAATGTTGGTAGGTGAGATATTTTATTCACATTTAATGAGCTCTTCCTCCCCATTTTTCTAGTTATGTTTTAGCCAAGAGGAAGAAGTAAAGGAAAAGAGTGATCTTGAAGTGAAACCAAGGAGAAAACAACAATCTTGGATCAAGTAAGCTTGAAGTTAAGGTTAGTAGTTGATTCTATGTTGTTCTTTGCTTGATTCTCTTGAGTTTGGTGGTTAGAAAATTCTGTTTATCCTTTCCTTAGGTGCTGGCCGAAATGAATAAAGAGAAGGGAGGGAAGTTTTGTTGCTCAAACTAGCTAGAACACTTTAAATCATGGTAGTTTCAAGTGGTTTGGTGTTGTTTTTGAAAGATCTCTTGGTTGATTTTCAAGAGGGACTATTCGGTCAAAATGAAAGTTGTAACCTAGGATGTATTTTTCAATTTTTTGATGCTTTCATTGTGTTCAAAATGAAAAAAGGTATGGGATAAACCTAAAAAATAAGTGTTGAAAGCATTAGAATCAAAGTTATGATTAGTTTTTCAGCCAAACTGAATCTCGAGGAAAAAGATTTATTTTCTTAAATTTAAGTGTATATTTGGATTCTACATGAAAAATCTTGTCAGAATGAGTCAAGAGAGAATTTTTATGGTTAAGGAAACAAACTATAAAATTTCAAAGAACAAAGATGGAAGCTTTAAGGGGTTAAGAGTTATTTGAGCTATGTTGTGAAATTTTTATGTAAAATGGTTAGTAACCTTGCTGCCCTTTTTGTGATTTATCATGATTAGGGTTTGTTAATTGTGGAGAAGAGGAAGAAGGTCAAAGAATCAAAGACCATTGGATTAAGTTAGTGGGATTTAATTAGCCATTAATGTTAACTTTGCATTATTATTTATGGCATGAATGCTTGCTATTATATGGTTGAACTATGATGTTTGTGATATGGTTGCTCCTTGCATTTTGTGCCATGGCCTTGCATGTTGAGGTTGTCTATTATAAAAAGATTAGTTCTCCTATGATAGCTAATGTTGAAATGCTTTATAATGATACATGTTAATGTTTTGGTTGATTGATCTTGCTACTAGGATTTCATTGAAATCTCATCCCCCATATGTAACCTAACATTTTAAGGGCTAAATCATCAAAAGGGAAGCTACAAATTCAAGGGTAATTGTGGTGGTGACCCATGAGGAAACAATTATAATTTGGTTATGTGAATGTATGATAATGTGATGCTGTAATCCCAAGCAGGACGCTAATATAGAGCTATGTTTTATTAAGTTCCTGAATGAATTTCTTCACGAAATATGGTATGAATGTAGACCACATTCTAAGCTTTAGATCAATAGGTAGCACATTAAAAATGGCCAACTATACAATTTTTAATGATTTTTCAAAGTTAAAGTCCAGAATCTGGAAAAGAGTTTTTACCAAAAGGACAGAGGTGACTTTCACAAAAACCTGACACTTTTACAAATAGAACTGGTTCACAAGATTATTTTTTCTTGAAAGAGAATTCAAAAGGCTTTTCACAGAATTTTGAACCACTCCATTTTGCTTTTTCTATATTAAGTTATGATTTTTTGAAATTGGACCAGAAAACTGAATTTTTACCAAATGAATAGTAAAAATCCTAAAAGTAGCGTCCTCAACATCCTAAATGAGATTTTTAAGCCCAAGACCATCCAATGTCGTCTAAAATGGTTTTGAGTGAACTCTAAGTCATTCTAGAAGTAAGGTGTAACAATCGCTGTTGAGCTCATCCCCTGGTTCTCCCTTGCTGCCTCCACTCTGTTCACTCCTTTTGCCATCACTGGTCTCGCCCTACTCCTCTTTCACTGTTACTTCTCTCTGCCACTAGGAAGAAGACGTGGAGAGGAAGGTGAAGGTAATCCTATTGACGGAAGATGAAGACTTAGGGGAATAGAAGTGTGATCACTGTGAAGCTCTGGTGCTTCATTCTGTCTTACTAGCCCCTGGTCCTTTCTTGCCTTCTATAGCCATCCTCTAGTTCTCCTCCACTAAGATGATGATGAATCTGAATGTTTTAGGGTAGGAGAAAAACGCAACGTTTTGCTCCCCTTTTTAATTATTATTTTTTATTTTTTAATTTATTTTTTATTATATTTTTTCTTTTTTATTTTTATTTTTATTTTTAAATCTCTCAAAAACCTGCAATTAAAATTCAAGAATAAGGTAGCATTAATTGTCCTTCAAGATCAATCGATCACAATTATGACAAATTTACCCCTATTATGCACTAATTCAAGTTACATCACTCAAATATAAATTATACTCAAATAATGAAATTAAGAACAAATGATAATAACAAAAACACACTAAAAAGATTTAAAAAATGCATGTAAAAACATAGGTTTGTCAACTCCCCCCTACTTAGCCTTTTGCACTCCCGAGTAAAACATTAGTAAAAAATCCAACAGAGACACTCAATGCAAGCAAACACATAAAATTACCTAAGCATGAATGTGCAATTAACTCAAGAAACCTTTATTCCTAATCAATTAACAATCATATAATATCTTAGTGCAAAGAAATTAACACAAGAAACATAGCAGGATAAAGGAAGAGAACCTTAATAGAGCTCATATAGGGCACAAGTGTTTCACTCATCTCTTAAGTGGGAAAAATTTCACTCAATCCACCTAGATTAGCACCTACCATAAACTTGTAGAGATTCTAATGTCTCCACTACTGACATACCTTAGACTCATGATCAAGGGGACTTGAAGGGATGTAATATTGGCTCAAAGGGGTGAACAAAGGTTAAATGAAGTAGTTTGTGTTTAGGTAAAGGGTTTAGAAATGAATGCCCCTATCATGCTCACAAATCTAGGTATTAATGCAGTTTTTGAAAAAGAATCTAGAAAGGTTAACCAAAACTAGATGAAAATCGCACAAGATGAGAAAAAAATATATGGCTAAAAAATCCTTCCACCAAGGCTTTCTCAAAGATGTTTCCTCTTTAAGGGTCGAGCTATGAAACAAGGTTAATAACATTACACCAAAGACATTCTACTGTGCTAACTAACTAAGAATAGAAATCATTCAAATCAAATACAGTCAAACTCAGTCGTGCAACATTCACATGCATTGTACAAATGGATTTTAAAAGAGATGCCCAAGGATTACAAAAGTCAAGTCAGTAACAGAGAAAATAGCAAATCGCCAATATAGGAGTACAGAACACTGAGGTAAGTGAAAATAGGAGGACACATAAACTAGCAGTGAAATTCGCAAGCAAGAATCACTCTCAAATCATACGATGCAATTCAGAAATCAACCAATAAGGCAAAGAAAGCAATTATAGCAGCAATACTTAGGAAACAGGAGCAAATCCAAAAGCAAGTTTTTTTTTAAATTCAGGTCAACTCAACAACGATCCCTCCCCCACACTTAAATTTTGCATTGTCCTCAATGCAAAATCCAAGGGTAAGGTAATGACAATAGAAAAAAGGCTCAATAGGTGAGTAAACAAAAACAAGGCTACCTTTTTTACTAGACTAGCTCCCTAACACTTATCCTCTTTAATAATTCAATTAAGCACAGTTAATCAATGCAAAGTCAAGAGAAAATAAGTGAGGAAAGAGAAATTCCCATCAATAATGAGAAACATGAAGCTTAGTAAAAAGGATTGTTCTTGATGATTGCACTTTCTTGGTGGTGGCTTAGCATTAATTGGAAGAGGTCCAAGAGCTTCTGGAAGAGTTTGGTGCCGAGGAGGTCCCTTACAATTATGCACCTACACAGAAAACAAGCCAACAGCAGTACCAAATCTAATAATAGAGATATCGCCAGATTTCAAATAAAGTAAAGACATTTTATAATCTAGGCTCTCCAAGTAGCTACAGTATCCAACAAAGTCAATGATGCTCACATCAGTAGGAGTCAAACAATCATTTAAAGCTTCAAAACACTTACGTTCATGTGACATGGAAACTGAAGAATCCAACTGACAGTTATTGGAGTACAGCATATCACTATCACATTCATAAGAAGTGGGAGGTAAAAGCATGAAAGCAAAGGAAGATTTATACAGAATACTACTATTGACATAGCTAACTAAATCAAGAGGTAAATCACATGGCAAAACTTGTTGGAAAGACTCATTTACATGTATAATTTTGTCAGTTAAAATTTTAGAGTGTTTCTTAACAACACTAGAAGCTACTAACTCAAAGAACTCTCATGCATTTGGTTCTCAAGGCAATGATCATTCTCACATTTGTTATCAATAATTGCACTCAAACAAGATTTAGCAATCTTAATGTTCTCATACTTATCAATAACAGCACTTCCAACACTAGGAAAGGAAACATGATTGGCATGTAAATCATCACACAAAACAACATCTTCATCCAAATCACTACCACTAAAAGCAACAGGTTCAGTATTAGCATGTTCAAAAACATGAGGGGATTCACAGACAATTTCTTCGTCCACCTTAGTATCACTTATATTATCAAAAGGTTCTAAAGGCATATCAGTAGTAAGAGGAGGATAAATCTCCTCAAGAATAGGAGTACTATTACCTAGAGTAGGAAACGACTCCTCTGGAAGTAGGGGTGGAAACAGGCCAGGCCAGGCCTCACCCTTAACAGGCCTGGCCTGTGGCCTGTTAAGAGGCCTATTTTTTTTATCAAATTTTAAACACACATAAATCAATTCAAAATTACAATAATTCAACCTAATTAATCTAAAATACAAACAAAAAATATGAAATTATCAATTAACACAATTTGTAAAACATCTCCCCTTAGGCCCAAAAAAAATCTAATATGAAAAATTATTAGAAAACATAATTTCACTCTAATATAAAAATATCACTTCATCCCATCTCTAGTATAAAAATTAGTTGATGACTAGATCTAGTTTAAAATATGAAACATCCTTAATCCCTTTTATATTTTAAATTTGTCATTTATTCAAACTAATTTACTAACAAAATGATATTTGATACTGTTGTTACACATGGTTATTTTTAAAAAAAAATGTTACAGTTATTATAATTTATTTTATGTATTTAAATTAATTAAGTAACTATTATAATAAGAATTATTTTTATTATAGAGAATGGAAATGAAATGAAGCATGCAATGGGCTCTAGATAACACGTTTATGTGGATGGAGTTTTCTCAATTGACTAATCAGAATAGCAGATTCTCTCCTATCAATTTACAATTTTAACCTAAAAAAAAGAAAAGATAACAGGCCCAGGCCGCCTGATAGGCCTAACAGGCTTACTATCAGGCTTGAGCCTGGCCTGATAAAGTAAACAGGCCTTTTTACAGGCTTGAGCCTGGTCTGATATCTAAACAGGCCAGGCCGCCTGGCCTATTTCCACCCCTATCTGGAAGTAGGAGATGCTCTTGCTTTACCTTAGAACTTTGTGTGATTGCACTAGATGTAGGTAATGGAGTTTGGAAATTATCCATAGGTAAGGTAGCATTTGACTCTTTCTCTAAATATCCCACCTGTACATTTTCAGGCCACAAAGCTCCTTCTTCTCCTCCTGTTCTCTTCCATAGCACGTGATCAACAAATGCCTTGATGAAGTCCGCTCTATCCTCTAATTGTTCTTCTATCTCCTTTGAGCTTCCGTACATTTCCTTATGCATGAATAACTTATCATGTTGAATCTTTGCTTTATCATATATCTGTCCTAGAGCACGGGTTGGGTCATCCATGTTTGGTAGTGTAAGGAAAGCATCAAGTCCAGAAGGTTCTGGAATAAAGGGTTGGGGGTATGAGGAGAAATGGTTATGTGAAGGGTAAGTAGGTGTAAGGTATGAATGACGAGGTTGGAATGAAGGCTCTTGGTAATATAAAGTGGGTGGTTCTTGGTGGTATATATATGGTGGAGATATATGATTAAAGTATGGTTGGTGAGGTTGGAGTGATGGGTTAGGTGATTGATGTAGAGGATGGTTCATCCAAGAGGGGTCATGGGTATAGATGTGATGAGACTCTAGCTGAGCTTGGAAGGAGTCCAACTGTTGTAACAACTCTTCAATCTCTTGAGAACATGTTGAATTAAAATGTGCTTTAGACACTAGCTGAGCTAGGAAAGAGTCCAACTATTGTAACAACTCTTCAATCTCTTGAGAACATGTTGAATTAGAAGCTTCATTCCATGTGCTATTTCCTGCAAAAAAAGTAAGATTGTGAGGATAGATCATGATTGCTATTAAACCAAGCCATGACTCACACAATCAATTCCTAACAAAAACCAATCTAAAGAAACTCAAAACAATCCTAAAAAGCTAGAAAAATTAGAAAACTAACACAAAAACAAAAAAACAGAAAAATCTGGAAAATTTCCAAAAAATTAAAGAAAAATTGAAAAACTACCCAAAATGAAGGAATTCGGCCACAATTCACCACATAATAGCAATGCTATTAGTCTTGCTTAGAATAGTCAAAACCTTTAGGAAACCAAAGCTCAAAATTTTCTAGGCAAAAACTTGAAAATTTGACAGCAGTTTTGAAAATAGAACTTTTTTTTTAAAAAGTAAAAGCAACCTTGTGATAGTAATAAATTCACAAAGATGATAAGCTCAAGCATGCAATGATGAAGAAATCAACCAAATGGCGGTAGCAAAATCACTTTCAAAATTTCATGGATAACCAAGAATCACCAAGAAAATGCAAGAGGTAAAATGAAAATGAAAATGAAAATGAAAATGAAAATGAAAAATGAAATGAATGAGAGAACCTATATGCTTCTTTGTTTGAGTTTTCATGCAATTATATTTGAAAACTTAACTTCTATGCAAATGGAATGAAATACCATGAAAAACCAAAAACAAATACAAACTATTTAAACTAAAAGGCTCAAGGACCAAGTCAACCAAAGATTGACACTTAATTACTAGAGAATCAATTTGTAGGCTCCTCGGCAACGATGCCACTTGAAGAACGAACTGTTAGTCGCCTTAGGTCTACTTCAAAAATTAACCTAATTAATGCAATATAGTGCAAGATCTGGGTTATATTCACTTTAAGGAGCCAAAAACGAAATTAAATCCTAGTAAATAAATGCAATCAACCTAAACTATAAAAAGGATTTTGATTTGATGAATTGCTAACTAAATGTCATGAATTAAATTGAAATTAAAATACTTGTTTTTGATGTTTTTATATGAAAATAATTTCAAAGCAAATGATGGTAAATGAATTGAAATAAAACACACAAGTAGATAATGATAATAATCAATCCTCTAACTGAACAGCGTAGGCAATTCTCACTTCAACAAATATGGAAGTTAAAATAATGAATTAAGAATTATAATTAAGCTTTTAATCTAACAATCGAGCCACCTCAAATTACCACAAAACATTTTCCAAAATCTTAGCTTACTAATTGCAACCAGAATAGTAAAATGGAATTAAGGATGCTAAAAACCAATGCCTAATTAAAACTTTTAAATCCAAAACAACAGAATTAAAGCTAGCAAGAGATATTACGATCCAAGATTCCAAGCTACCTCAGAACCAAAACATTATAATTGAAATTAAAGCTATAAATAGCACTGTGTCAAATGCTAAACAGTAATCCAGCCACAATAATCTCTAAATAGAATCATATTAAACAATACAAATTTTCTAATAATTAGAATAACTATCTTAAGACCTAGGAATTATTAAACAACTATTGGACAGGAAATTAAAGTAATTAACACTCCCTTATGATGATCTAAGCTCCTGCTATTGCTGCTGAATTAGAGAATTATGAAGCTCTAGGCACGGTTAGCCATGAAAAATGCTGCCACCAGCAATCTTCCATATCTAGCAATGAAGAATGTTGAATAAATCGTTGGAAGAATCAGAGAGATGCCAAAGACTGTGACAAAATAGTGAGGAGTCGTTGAACTCTCTCTCTTCCTGGAACCAAAAGCAGTGACCGAAGATGATGATGAAATTTGATGGAGAATCAGACAGAGTTTGCCAGTGATGAAGACCGTAAGTCAATGACTCACTCTGCCTCCTCTAGTCCTTCGTTTTGTTTGGCCAAAAAGATGAAGAAGATGAACATGATGGCGATGGTGGATTCCGTGAATATGGAAGATGATGATTCGAAGTGAAGAAATGGAAGGTTGAAGAGATGAGATGATCGCTGTCGAGCTCGTGCCCTAGTTCTCTCTCGCTGCCTCTACTCTGTTCGCTCCTTTTACCGTCACTAGTCTTGCCCTGCTCCTTTTTCACTATCACTCCTCTTTGCGACCAGGAAGAAGACACATAGAGGGGGGTGAAGGTAATGCTATTAACCGAAGATGAAGACTCAAGGGAATAAAAGTATGATCATCATGAAGCTCTGGTGCTTCGTTCTGTCTTGCTCGACCCTAGTCCTCTCTCGCCCTCTATCACTATCCTCTAGTTCTCCTCTACCAAGATGATGATGAATCTGAATGTTTTAAGGTAGGAGAAAACGCAACGTTTTGCTCCCCCTTTTTATTATTATTATTATATTCTTTTTTAATTTATTTTTTATTATAATTTTTATTCCTATTTTTATTTTTAAATCTCTCAAAAACCTGCATTTAAAATTCAAGAATAAGGTAACATTAATTGTCCTTAAAGATCAATCGATCACAATCATGACAAATTTACCCCTATTATGCACTAATTCAAGTTAAATCACTCTAATATGAATTATACTCAAATAATGCAATTAAGAACCAATGATAATGACAAAAACCAACTAAAAAGATATAAAAATACATGTAAAAACATAGGTTTGTCAACATCTTCCATGTTTCCTAGTTAAAGAAGTACCATCCAGATCCGATCATGTGATGGAACCTGATCAGATTGAGTTAAAAGACAATCTATCATTTAAGGTATGACCTAAGTGGATAGTAGATTGTAAGGTTGAACAGCTGAGAAACAAGACGATTATGCTAGTCAAGGTGATCTGAAAGGATGTAAACTTGGAAGAAGCCACGTGGGAGAAGGAAGATGAGATGAGGAGCAAGTATCCAGAGCTCTTCACATAAGGTATGTGTTAAATTTTGAGGATGAAATTTATTTTAAGGGGGGAGAAAATATAACATCCTAAAAATCCTAACCCTAAGAGTAAGAAGAAAGTCCTAGGACATTTAAGGGCTGGAATAGTGGAAAGAAGTATGGAAATGTTGGGAAAGTATGTTAGAAATTCCCAAAATTTAGTAAATAATTATGGAACATAGAGAAAAGGTCCCTCGATAGTATTTGCCTCAAAAGTTGAAAATTATGATGGAAAGCAATAATTATTGAATTTTTAGTAATTATTGAATATTGACTAATTAAGAAAACTTGGTTAAAAATTAATTATGAAAAATTGTTTTGAGCCTTAGAAAATTAAGAAAAAATAAAGTGTCTTAAGAATTATAAGACATTGTACAAGTATTTTTATTCCAAAAATACCCCTGGTTAATTTTTAAAGGAATTTAAAGTCCAATTATGCTAATTGGGGTTTTATTCGGGAAAATTTCACATAAATACTTATGAGGTTAGATAAATCTCAAGAAAATTCATGGAACTTCTATGAGACTAATAAGAGGTTATGAAATAATCAGAAAAGTTTTAATAAGCTGAGGGTGTTAGATATGATTAGTTTTGATGATCTCAAATAATAGAGCAAAAGGTTCACCTAAATTATTTATCTCATACTTTGACTAACTACTATGCTTAATATCTTGTGCAGTTTCCTCAAGAAAAGAAAGGAGTTATGATATTGAATTTTGAGTTATGTAAAATGATCAAGAGGAGGAAGAAGAAGAGAGGTTGAGAAAAGAAGAACTTGCAAGATCAAATGAAAATATCAAGATTCAAATTCATAGAATTGATATTGGAAGTTGCTATGCTCAATTAGAAGTTTGTATGGCTCAATTGGAAGCTAAAATGCATAAATCGGAAGTTATATCATCATATATTGAGTCACCCTTCATATAAATATTGAAAATAAGCTTCAGAGGTGATTTTAATGGGCATTTATCGATCAATTGATCGAGCAAATACTTATTGATCAATTTATTGGTAAAACACATATTCTGTTATGCTTTGTTCTTTATTCAGCTCTGATATAGGTTTGGTATTTCTCTAATATCTCTTAAATCAAAAATCCGTTTGAGGTAAAACTTAATTTATATGAAACTAGACTCATAACACGGTTCATGGATGCTAAAATCGACTTTAAAGAGTTTGATATGAGGGAGATATATTGTTTGAAACATTGCAGTAAGGAGATTAATTCAGCCACTTTATTCCAACTTCCACTTTGATGAAGATAACTTTGTAACTACAATGAATTTTGGGGTTATTCTTGTTGCATTAGAAAGTAGACTCAAAGAGCTTTCTGGGGATAGGTCATTTGCAAAATTTGGAGTTAAATTGGAAGATTTATGATTAATCAAAGTTGACATTTGTTTTGCTTGAATCAGAATTCGAATTTATTGAGGCAAAGACCAGAAGTTCTACATTGATTGATTAAGCTCTTGAGCAACATGCTACTCAAACATGTTATTGAGTAAAAGCATTAGAAGAAATGAGAAAATAAAAAGTCATTATCAGATGTTACTAGAGCCTGATCAAGCAACTACATACTCGATCACTTTATTGAGTTCCTGGTGCTATCTCTTCAATTCTTCTCTTTTATATTCATATGCATTATTAAAGTTTTATCAATAACCTGTTAGATAAAGGGCTTTCAGATAATGTTATGGATAAATGTAATTTATCGATCACTTGATCGATAAACAAGGTTAACGTTATGGATAAATAGGTGTTCGATAAGAAGACAGATAAATGGTAAAAATCTTCCACTTAAGTTATATTATGTTTCTTTCATCATTTATTGATCACTTTATCAGTCAAATATTTATCGATAACCTGATTGAACATTGTTTAATAACCCACTCAGTTTGTTTCTGTTCAAGGTTGTTGTTTGGTTGTTTTATCGATCAAGTTTTTATCGATCACTTGATCGATCTGTGATTTATCGATCAAATGATCGATCATCACTATTCACTGAGTTACTTTTTAAGCTGTATTTTTTGATCACCTGATAGATAATCTAATTATCGATAAATTAATCGATCACCCAATCTTCTAAAACTTCTATTTTCACATAACATGATCAATCAAGGTTTTTCTAGTATTTTTGAAATAAGTTTTCAACGGTATTTTATCAATCACTTAATTGATTAGTGTTTAATCGATCACTTACTCGATCATCATATATTCTGTAATTTCAGTGTGAAAATCTCTTTGAAACTTTTTATCGATCATTTCTCCTATCAACTGTTTATCGATAAAGTATTCGATCAACACACTTTGAAAATATATTTCTCTTATACTTAGCTTTATTTATAATATGATCGATCAAACAGTTTTTGATCACTTGTTTGATCATTGTATTAGTTTATTTCATAACAGCATTTCACGATAATTTCAAAATCTTTTATCTTTTTATCTTTAAGCTTTTCTCAGCCTTCCTTTTACACATAACTCTCTATTGAAAGGATACGAAGGTAAACGTAAGTTGAAAAAGATTATCCTTGCATAATCCATTTAAAGCTAACTGCATTCATGTTTCATCAGTTATCGATCATTTGTTCGATCATCATATGATCCAAAATCTATTCGATAATTGCATATATCTCCTATATCTTTTCTTCATATAATTAATCAATAATATGATTGATCAAAGGATTATCGATCAAGGCATCAATTAAGTAAGTTCATCTTACTTTCTGAATATCTGATGATTGATTCCATGTTTTCCAACTTATTGTTTCTAAGATTATCAGATACTTATCACTTCATGTGAGGAAGATTATTTTAGGTAAAGAGCCACAACGAATTTATGATGTGAAGAACTGACTTTTGTCAAAAGCTTCCAACAGCTAGTTCTAACGGTCATATTCTTTAAGCCAAATGGGAAGAAAATGCTCAACAGTCAAGTACCCAACATCATCTATAAATAGAAGAGCATTCAAAATAAGAAAAAGAAGAAGAGTCTGAGCTTACAACATCAAATGCTAAAATGCCAAATCAATATATTCTCATTTAGAGCTCCGAGAGAAAACTCCCTATCTCTATACTTCATAGACTAAAACTTATGTATTCGTAAGATAGAGAGGAGAGTTTCCCAGACGTGCTTAAGATTCATCTATCACTTCTTTGAGAGAAGATATATTCAATCTTCTTTATCATTATCAGATTGTATCCTTACAGTGTGTAAGGGGAAGTATTTACCTCAGTGAGAAGTTGTTGTTGAATAGACTGGTTAGTTTAAGGATTGTAGGTGGCAACGCAAGTGCCCGGATCAAACTTGTGGTTGTAGTGGTTCTCAAGTACCCATGTTAAACTTGAGCGAGATAGTGGATTGAAAATCTCAAGGGGAGCCTGGGGACTGGACGTAGCTCGGTGAGGATCGAACCAGGATAAATCACATTTTGCATCTTCTCTTCCCTTACTTCTTTATATTGCCAGCTAAACCATTTTACTACTGTGATTATGCACCCATTATGAGAGTAACTTGAGGGAGATAGTCAATTCATTGTTTTTATACTCAGAATTTCTTATGAATTTCATTACATTGTAAAAAGGTTTTTAATTTTAATTAACACCGAATTCACCCCCTCTTGGGTGTTCAGCCATTCTTACACAGGGATCCAAAAAAGTAACTTTTGAGTAAGAAAACTAGTTTTCTTGTCTTTTAATGATATAATTTCATTATGAGAGTAAATGAGGGCTTTTTAGGAAGGGAAAATTAATAAGGAAATGTTAAGGATTTGATAGAAATTAATTACGAAGCTCATATCACTGATATAAAAAAAACAGAACTATTTTAGTATCAAAAGGGTGCTGAAAAAGGTGAAAAGTGCACACCTTTTTACTTGGCTATCATTGTGCCACTTGTCAAAATAGGACTGGAGAGGATCTTGACTTCTAAAATTCATTTCATTTGGAATTAAATAAAAGAAAGAGAAAATACAAGAAGGAAGCTTAGCTTGACACATCATCATTGTAATTTCTTTGAACTTAGATAACAAATGGTTAATGCTTGGCTTATAAATAGCCTCCAACCCCCTCAAATTTTCAGCCAAAACTATAGAGGAGATTATGTTGCTCTTGAGTTTAGAGAGAGAAGGAGCTATTTCTTGTGAGAGAAAATCCACCTAAGTTCAAGAAATCACTAAGCTTCTAAACTTTTTGTGATTTATTGTGGGCTGTTTATGTTTCATTTTATGTTAGTTTAGATGACCAATTTCTATGGGGAGATGCTGCCAAAATTTTGAAAATTATGAAAGGGTTTAATCAAGTTTTGAAACATAGATTAAACACTTGAAAAGGATAGAATTTGATTGGTTTGATTGAGTTTTGGAAAGAAAATCCAACCCCTATGACTAATAATTCAATCCATCCAAGGAGAGAGAATAGGGTTAGAGTTGGATTTTATTCAATTTCATGCTTCCAATGTGTTTAAATGATGAAATGGTATAGGGAAACACCAAGAAAAGAAGCTTGAAAGCATTAAAATTGAAAATAGAAATTCTGTTTCCTAAGGACCCCTATTCGGCCAAAGTGGGATCTGTAGGGAGGAACTAGATTTTTATAAATCTAAGTAAATATTTAAATTCTACATAAAAGATTATGTAGAAATAGACCAAGAGATTTAAAGAATCAAAGTTGTAAGGAATAACCCAAAAATCAAAGAAAAGGGGTTTAAGGATTATTTGATTAATGTTTTGGATTGAATAATAAATGGTAATGTCCTATTGCCTTATCAATAGGCCTAGCATCCAAAGGGAAGAAGATTTGCTTAAGAGAGGAAGAGCTTAAAGGAAAGGATAAAGCTTGAAAGAGGTAGCTAGAAATTATCATCTAATATTGCCTCGCATTGTGTTTATTGCTTTATGTTATGCTATGTTGCTATGCCATGATGTGAATGAGATGATGATGTTATATGATATATAACTCTATGCATGTAATGCCTTGGCTTATGCTATGTTGAGTGTTATGAATGAGAAGTATGTTATATCCTTTCCATGGTATATGCATTAAATGAAAGTATACATTAGCAAGTTCATTTAGCATAAATGCTTTGCTTGGTCGCATTATGAATATGGTGCTATACTAATAAGATTCCCATGAATCCTACCCCCCATGTTTAACAAAAACCTAGGGCCTTCAACATCAAAAGGAAAGGGCAAGGAGGTGGTCAATGTATGAAGAAACTTTAATTGCAATGGCACTTTATGATCTTAAATCATTTCATGCATTTTAGGGATGGATGTAACTAAATATTTTGTGATGAACCTATGACTACTTTATGCAATCATACATGTTATTAAAATCAACTATATGATTGTTTATTTAGCAAGCCAAGTTAGAGAAATATTTATGGAAAGAATTAATAGTTAGGGACAAAAGTCAACCGTTTGAGTGGAAGGTTTGACCAACATGAATTGGAGCAATTGAGGGAGTTAATTCATGAAACTTTCCATATCAATAGATCACATTTTTTTTTCCATTAAAATGAGTGGTAATATGTCTTACACAGATAACCGTGCAAGAAGTTATGCCTACCCAAAGTTAGACAAAAATACTGAAAAAACTGAAAAATAACCAAATAAACATTACTTTTTGAATTTAAAACTGGGCTTGAATTTGAAGACAATTCTTCTAGAGCTTATTTTTTCTCAAAAGTTAATCCAAACAACTTCCAATAGAACTTAGAATCACTTAATTTTGATTTTTCTACAACTACTTATGATTTTTTAAAGTTTGGCCAATTTATGGATTGCTGTTAATAGTAACTTGTGAGCAAAATTTTTCAAAATCCAATTTTTCAAATTTTGACTATCAAATGTGATTCCAATTACCTCTAATTGGATGGTAACTTGGTAAAAGGTTAAGGTCTTATCGAAAGCCTGTTACCCCAGGTATATGTATATAATTTGAGTGATATTGCTGGACCTAGTACCAGACCGGTTCTACCCCCAGCACCTATAGCACCTATCCTAGCCCCGCCTGAGCCTGAGATCGGCAGTACAGATCAGCAGAGGGCAAGATTGAGGTTACTAGGGCATTACATCAAGAAAGATATGGATGAGGATCTAATTGTACACCTAGATTACCTCCAAGATGTGAGGGAGCTATATCAGGCCCACAGACTGGGCAACCCTTGTCTAGATTTTGTCAACTGGCTATAGCATATGGTAGGCGTACTACCAGATACCCCCTTCTTGTTACACGAGGTCATACTTCTAGACCAGATACTCAGATTTGATGTGGAGGATTGGATCTGAAGCCTTGAGGGCTTCATCATTGTCTACTTTCTTTAGATAGTTAGGAATCATCATAGCACTAACGTAGGATTATTTTAGTATAGCTAACCGTAGTAGGTTAGACTGACGACGCTTAGATGCTATGTATGACTTAGCCAGCATGTATATATTAAACTTTGCTACTTTTGGTTGATGCATGGATATTTTGAGATGTATGGACATTATGATGATTGAATGAATCTAAGCATGATATTTATTTCTTGTTCCTTTATTATATTCTCTAGTAGATATCAAAATGGTTGGAACTAGAAGAAACACTTCACCGAAGAGACCCTCAGGAAATGATACAAGGGTCCCTCCAAATCCATTACAAGTTATCTTAAATCACTTGGAACAGCAGCAGAAGACTATTGAGGATATGAGGGCAACACAAGCTCACTAAGAACAAGAAAGCAATGCCGTGATTACTGCAGTGGTAGTAGCGATAGTGGCTAACCTCAACCTGAGGTTGGGAGAAGAAGTATCAATAGTTCAAGAATTAGAACAGCTACCTGGACCTGTAGTGCTAGTAGTAGATCTTGATAGCATTCAACAGTGGATGACTCGATTCTGCAAGCACAACCCACCATCATTTGACGGAGTGTTTAATTCTCAGGCGGCTAAAGATTGGACTAATTGCCTAGAAAAGATTTTCAAAATGTTGGACTATCCGATGAAACAAAAAGCTCAAACAGCGATCTATAGACTTAAGAAGGATGCTGACCGCTAGTGGAAGAACACCGAGCTAATTCTTGAAGCTCGCAACACTAGGTGACTTGGGAAGTATTCCTATAGCATTTTTATGAGAAGTACTTCCCAAGGTCAGTCAGGGATGAAAGGGAAGCAGAATTCCTGGCCCTTATGCCAAAGGATAATGAGCCATTTGATGAGTACCTAGCCAAGTTTATTGCCTCTCTCATTACTCCAACTATCTCCATTACCAGGAAGATAAGAGGTGGACAACGGAGAAGATGGTCAGAGGACTGAAGCAATCCCTAAGAGAGATGATTGCCCTTGGGCAATTTGAGTAGTTTAACAAGGCAGTAGAGGCCTGATGAATTACTGAAAATGGCATAAACCATCATCTGGTGGTCAAGCCTACTCCCAAGCTAGAGGTAATGGGATAAGAAGGGCAAGAAGGGAAGCAACCCACAGAAGGGCAAGGAGTGCACGACCTACGGCAAAAACTACAGTGACAGGCTGTGTATGGTGATTGCAATGTTTGATTCGGGTGCTAGTCATTCTTTTATCTCGTATACTTGTGTTAAATGACTTGGCTTAGTTATCAGTATGCTGCCTAATGACATACATTGTCCATATCAACACATTCTAGGGTAGTCACATCTGATGGGTGTTTAAACTGTATAGTTTCATACGAACACTGTTGCACTACCTTAGATTTGGTATGCATGCCCTTCCACGAAATTGATGTGATGATTGGGTTAAATTGGTTGTCGTCTCATAACATTCTACTAGACTGTAAGAACAAAACCATGATCTTATCCACAAGAGAGGTAGAGTTGAATCTCAAAGTTAGGTTAAACTTCATAACAGAAGCCCAAACAGGCAAATACCTATAGAAAGGCCATTAAGGATTCCTCATTTTCTTTTCAATACAAGCAGAAGTAGGGGAGGGGATAGAAGAAATCCCAGCTGTTAAGGAAATTTCAAAAGTATTCCTGACAGAGATTAGAGGGTTACTACCAGATAGAGGAATAGAACTTGCAGTCGACATTGTACCTGGAGCAGGACCAATTTCCAAAGCGCCATATAGAATGGCTCCTAATGAGATGGCAAAACTAAAAAACCAAATAGAGGAGTTACTAGAGACGGGTCTCATTAGACCGAGTGTTTTGCTATAGGGTGCTCTAGTGTTGTTCGTCAAGAAAAAGGATAGTAGTTTGGGGTCATGTATAGACTACAGGGAGCTAAATAAGGTCATTGTTAAGAACAAATATCCGCTACTTAGAATAGATGATTTGTTGGATCAGTTAGTTGGTGCCAGTAGATTCTCTAAGATTGATTTGAGATCTAGCTACCACCAACTCAGGATTAAGCCTAATAATTTTCCTAAGACTATGTTTAGAAATAGTTATCTGCACAATGAGTTCTTAGTGATGCCATTTGGATTGATAAATGCACCAGTGCTATTCATGGACTATATGAATTGGATCTTTCAACCTTACCTAGATTAGTTCATGGTAGTGTTCTTCAATGACATCCTGGGTACTCCAAGTCTCTTAAAGAGCATAAAAAACACATGAGAATTGTCCTAAATACCCTCAAAGAGAAGCAACTCTTTGCCAAACTTAGCAAATGCGACTTTTGGCTACAGGAAGTCTATTTTCTCGGCCATGTGATTTCCTGAGAGGGAGTGGTTGTCGGCCCCAACAAAATTGAGGTAGTACTCAACTGGGAACAACCTAAGAGAGTGACCAAGATCAGAAGTTTTCGTAGACTAGCAGGGTATTACAGAATATTCATTAAGGACTTTTCTCGTATTGTTCTTCTGCTGACCCAGCTAAACAAGAAGAACCAGCCATTTTTATAGGACAAGAAGAGTGAGGCTAGCTTTCAGGAGCTAAAGAGGAAGCTCAACTCTAGTCCAACGCTTGTGCTCCCTAATCCTATGCAAACCTACATAGTCTACATAGACACTAGTAAGCAAGGACTAGGATACGTGCTTATGCAGTAAGGGTGGGTAGTAGCCTATGCCTTACGCCAGTTGAAATCTCATGAGGAGAATTATCTGGCCCATGACCTGGAATTGGTAACAATAGTTTATGCATTAAAGATATGGAGACATTACTTGTACAAAGCAATAATAGAGTTGTTTTGCGACCACAAGAGTCTCAAGTACCTTTAAGATCAGAAAGAGTTGAATATCAGGCAACGTATGTTACACCTTACTACTAGAACAACTTAGAGTTCAATTAGAACTATTTTAGACCACATTGGATTTGGGCTCAATTTTTTTTTAAAAAAGGCTGATTTTTGGATTTTTACTGTTCATTTGGTAAAAATCCCCTTTTTTTGTCGAACTTTGAAAAATCATAACTTAATCTAAACAAATCAAAATGGAGTGGTTCAAAATTGTATGGAAAGCTCTTTAAATTCTCTTTCAAGAAAAAATAATCTTGTGAACCAATTCCATTTGAGAAAGTATCAGGTTTTTATGGAAACCACCTCTATCCTTTTGGTAAAAACCCTTTTTCCAGATTCTGGACCTTAACTTTGAAAAATCACCAAAAATCACACAGTTGTCTATTTTTAACATGCTACTCTTGATTTGAAGCTTATGATGTGAAATGTAAGCATACCAAATTTTGTGAAGAAATTCATTTGGGAACTTAATAAAAACATAGCTCTAAATTGGCGTCCTGCTTGGGGTTACAGCATCCCACAATCATACATTTACATAACCAAAATATAATTGTTTCCTCATGGATTACCACCACAATTACCCTTGAATTTGTAGCTTTCTTTTTTCTTTGATTAAGCCCTAAAATGTTAGGTTACATATGGGGGATGAGATTTCAATGAAATCCTAGTAGCAAGATCAATCAACCAAAAATCAACATGCATCATTACAAAGCACTTTAACATTAGCTCTCATAGAAGAACTAATCTTTCTATAGTAGGCAACCTCAACATGTAGTAGCCAAGGTAACAAAATGCAAGGAGCAACCATATCACAAATATCATAGTTCAACAATATAATAGCAAGCATTCATGCCATAAATAACAATGTAAAGTTAACATTAGTGGCTAATTAAATCCCACTACCTTGATCTAAATGCTCTTGATTCTTTGACCTTCTTCCTCTTCTCCATAATTAACAAACCCTAAGATCACAAACCATAAAAGGGCAGCAACATTACCAACCAAGCCATATCAAAAATCAATAACAAAACTCAATTAAACCCTTGCCCTTTAAATCTTTAACCTTTGATCTTTAATTTTTTAGCTTTGTTTCCTTAAGCCCTAAAAATTATTTCTTGGTTCTTTCCTACATGATTTTTCATATAGAATCCAAATATGGGCTTAGATTTAAGAAAAGAAAATTTCTTCCTCAACAGCCAAGTTGGCCGGATAGGGGTATGGGTTTTCCAAAAATCACAACTTTGATTCTAATGCTTCCAACACTTGTTCTTTATGTTTATCCTACACCATTTTTCATTTTGAACACAATAGAAGCGTCAAACCATTGAAAATCTCATCCTAGGTTAGGGTTCTTAAAGTCACTAAAACATACCCCTTAAAGTTTAACTATGAAATCTTTTCAAAAACAACACCAACCACTTGAAACCACCTTAAATCATAGTGTTCTAACTATGTTTGACAACAAAACTCCCCTCCCCTGACCATTGTTCATTTTGGCCAGCAACCAAAAGAGGGAAAAGCAGAATTTTTGACCATCAAACTCAAGAGAATTGTAGCATCCCAAAATTTGGCTCATAGGTACAAGTAATAGCATAAGGAAAGGATGATTACTAAGTCTAATGCAACGAAAGTCCCGAAGATCCTTCAGAAGGCAAAAGAGATTTTCCAAGGGCAAATGTGTAAAGCAATAGTGTTTGGGGACTAAAGAATGAGGAACTAGAAACAACTAAGGGCCAGAGGTTATGCCAAAAACTTGCAAGAGATGGTTCCGAAGGTTAGGCCTAAGGAAGGACTAAATTGCAAAGAAAAGATTCATAGGCCAAGTAGGGACCTAATTGTAAATAATAAAAGTTTGGTCGACCAATGTTCAAAGTTATCGAAAATGGCCCAAATGTTTCAGAAAAATTCTAGAAAAATGGGAATAGGATCTCGGAGGGTATAAGGCTAGAAATGACGAAAATGCCCTGAAGTCATTCTAGCGTTTTGAGCAATTTGAGATAGTAACTTAAATTGAATTATTTAAAGTATAAGACAACCTCAAATAATCAGAAAAATATGAGAAAAAGTAGCTGAGGAATTATCATAGATTTTAAAATTAATTTCGTCCCCAGAAAGTAACGAGGTTAGCTTTAATTAAATTTAAAGCTTATTTATACCTTATCCGGGGAAAATCAAAACAGCCATCTAAGGTTTGACTTTTGACTTAAGAAAAATTAGAGGAATTCCTTGTGATGAAAGGGAAAGAATGAAACCCAGAGACAGATTGACGGAGCTATGAGCCAGTAGAAAAGAATTCGGCAAAATCGACTCTGATTTAATATTATTTAATTAATTACGTCATTGGGAAAAGAGGGATGGGATATTTCTTTCTCTATAAGTATACCATGAGAAGATTAAGTTAAGAGTCAATGAAAGGTGCATTGACAATGCTAAGAAACCTGGAAGGGAGCCCGACTAACAATGTTGGGTCCTTTAAGAGTCAAAATGGGAAATTTATGAAAAATTCTCAAAAATTTCCTAAAAATAGAAAAAAAAAAAAGGTAAATTAGTGGGTTTTGATTCATACATGATGTTTTGAGATTAAAAATAGCCAAAAATAAATTATTGTGAAATTTTTCAAAAATAGTTATTTTTGAGGAAAATAGTGGAAATTAAAGCGATATAATTATTTTAATTACCTAAGGACTCCAAAAATTCAAGAAAAATTATAGACACACTCCCTAGGAATATATATGAATTTATAAAATTGTTTCCAAGCATTGAAAATGAAGGAAATAATTTATGAAAAATTTAATTAAGAAATTCTATCGGTAAAAGCTTGATTTCAAAGAAAATGTGAAATAAATAGTTAGAGGTTATGAAAAATCCCCAAACTTTCCAGATCATACTTTTATATTAAATGTGGATTTTTTATGGAAATAAATAAATTTTTGGAGGCCCCGAGCTATTTTCCCTAATAAAGGCCTAAAAGGAGAAAATCGGGTAAAGGATTGTGGTTGGGATTGAACTAGATTAATTCCATTGCTTCCTAACCAAATTTGGGAAACTTAGTTAGCCCAAAAAATCAGAGAATTTCATGCTCCTTAAGCCCATGTACATGGTCAAATTGGTTGGATAAGGTTTAATCATGACTTTGCAAAATATCTCAAGTAAGCTTGTGAAATAAGCTTGCATATGTGGCTGATTGTTTCCCTTCTACTTTGGTTTGAAATTTTGAAGATATTTTGGGCAGAAAAATACTGACTAAGAGGAGAGAGGAAGGGCAGAACATGTGGCAAATTTCTTGGTAAGAAAGAAAAGAAATCAAGGGCCAAGATTAAGCCACCCAAAATTGAAATCAATGGCCAAGATTCATTCAAGTTTTTAATAAATATCCCTTCCCCTCACACTTGCAACATTTTCAGCCAAGGGAGAGAAAGGGGAGAGGAGACTGAACAGCAATGAGGAGGAAGAAGAAGAAGATGAAGAACAAGAGGTCCTAATCAAATCCAAGCTCTAATTCAAGGTTTGTTTATGGATTTGAATGTAGTTTTCATCCCCCTTGCTATTTGTCAGCTTGGTAAGTGATTTGGTTAGATTTTCATGGTTGAAACCCTATGAGGGAGGTGCTACACGAAATTGAAATAATAGGGAAAAGATGAAATTAATGTTAGAAACATGTTTAAAAGCTTTAAAACAACTAGAATCAAGTGGTTTGATATTGATTCTTGGAGAAATCCAACTTCCCCTTTCATTTGTGTATGTTTCTATCATGACTGGAAATTTATGATGGGTCTAGAATTTGATGATTTTGATGCTTCCAATAAGTTTAACTGATGATTTTGTGTAGGGATATATGTAGAAAACATTTTTGAAAGCATTAGAATTGAAAATAGAAATTTTGGACATAAAGCACCTATGTTTCGGCCAAACCAGAATAGGGGGAAGGAGTTGGATTTTGATTGTTTTGAGCTTAGAAATGGATTCCACATGTTTAGAAATGCTTCCAATATGTGGGAATTGCATGTGGAAATAATTTTAGGAAGGTTGGAATTGAAACTCAAAAGTTAGAGTTCAAGTATGTTCAAGAAAGAATCAAGTAGAGATAAGTTGATGACTTGATTCTAATAATTGTTTTGCATAATGTATTGATGTTTTTAGGGCCTTGGTTTATATGGTTGAAAAATCTGTTTTCCCCTCACAAATGTGCTCATCAAAAAGTTATAGGGTTAGAGGAAGGAGGTTTTGATGTTAAGCCTAGTTAAAACACATTGATTTAAAGTTGTTTCGAGTGGTTTTGAGTGGATATTTAAAAGATTTTATGTTTGGTTGTTGAAGGGTACTGTTTGGCCACTTTAAGATCTATACCCTAAGATGATTTTTTTTTCATAGTTTTGATGCTTCCATTAGGTTTAAAATGAAAATGGTGTAGGATAAGCCTAAAGAACGAGCATTAGAAGCCTATTCGGCCAACACTAGTTTTTAGGGAAGGAGTTTTCTTTTCATGAATCCAAGCTCATATTTAGATTCCTTGGGCAAAGTTGTGTAGGATTGGCCTACAAGAATACAAAGCTAAAACACTAATCCTAAAATTTAGAGAAAAGGTTAAGTTCAAGAGAGCTAGTGTTGAACCTTATGTAATCTCTTGGTCTTAATGGATTGTATGATCAACATGGTTATGTTTAGGATCTCAGAACATCCAAGAGGATATTTGATGATGTTGACTGGAAGCTTTTATGGTTGAGAAGTTAAGGGAGTCAAGGAAAAAGCAAAAGAGGAAAGCTTGAAGTATAAGGTAGTGAACTTACGTATTATATTGCTTGATGTGGTATGCTTATGTATTGATATGTACATGATGTTTGAATGTTGTTGTGGCACGTTTTAGCTACTGTAATTACTATTTATGATGAGTAGATTATGTCTCCATGAACATGCATCAAGAAGGTAGCATTAAGCATACTAATATGTCACTAACTAACAAGAAAATAAATAAGTTGCATATAATGCATTAGCATCCATATAGCATGATTAATGCGATATTGTTTACTACTGAGATCCCCTGAATCTCACTCCTCCTTAACCATTTAGGTCAATCAATGATGGGCAATGATGGCATGAGAAGGAAGGAGAAGAAGGTGGAGAATTATTGATGTTAATGAGTGAGATTATCGTTTAATGTATAATTCTCCTAGTATGTAAGTTATGTTTGTGGATGCCAACAAGGCATTATGATTTATTAGAATGTCTATAGCATGAATAGAAGTGTGTGAGAATAAATAAGAAAGAGTAAGCCCAAGTTATGCTGCCAAAGTAATAAAAAGAATTAAAACAAGAATTGTTGAGGGATAAAATGTAGGTCCTGAAGCAGTCAGCTTCCAGCTCCAGTTTGACCTATTAAATGAATGAATTAAAATGAGAGGTACATCACCTCAATTGGATGTGTACATAAGGAGATACAAATTTCTAAAGTTGAGCTAGAATCTAGAAGTTCTAGAATTTACCAAATAAATAATGAAGTTTAATGAATAAACTGTATAAATTGGCAAGAGATAAGTCCAGTTTGATATTTTTTTCCTTAAAGAGCATTGAAAGAGCTTCAAATAGAAATTTAGGGCACCTCTATATGATTTTTCTAGAATTAGTTATGATTTTTCAAAATTAGACCTGTAATTTAAAAAATGCACAATGAACAGTGTTTCCATAAATCAACATCCTAGTTACATTTTTATGAGCTTAAGACCATCCAAAGTGGTTTGAAATGGTTCTATTTGGACTCTAAGGCATTATATAAGTGCCATAGTTGATTTGGGTTGATTCTTATTGAGCTTTAGTTTTTAAACTTTAATTTTTGCATTGCATAGCATAAAAATTTTGAGAAATAGAAACAAATATCTTGGTTTTTCTATACTTTTGCATTTGCACTTTTGCATAGCATTTTGCATTTCTTTAAACTTGATCCTAACTGTTTAGCCACTTGCTTGAAGGTTTTGAATCTTGTGCATAAGTTTGGCAAGTATTTGGTTAAGTAGCTTAGTGAATTTTTCAAATTTTTATGAAAGCAGCTTTCTATGACTTGAAGTCATGACCTTTGTGATCTAAGTCGTGACCTTAGTCTTAGCTTATCTTGACTTCAATTTTTTGGTTTTCAAGATTGCTCTCTATGAACTCAAGTCGCGACCTGGATATCCTAAGTCTCGACCTGGGTTTGTTTTTACTAGAAAGTTTTCTACATGTCCAAACTTGTTCCTTTTTGCATAGTTTGATTTCTGCACGTACTTTGAGAGTCTATAGCACTTGATAGACCTTAAAATCAGTGAGCACTATTTGAAATCATTGAGTTTGTCTCAATTTTGAACTCTACTTGTGCTTGAATTTCAAGTGATTATACATGCCTAGAGTGTGTAGAGGCAAGAGAGAGGTAGAGAGACAGTACCCCCTAACCCACCTACCTTGCAAGACCGATCCTATTCATCTAGTAAGAGTAAAGAGATAAACGAGGAAATTATGGCTGAGGTACCTCCTAATGGTGCTAATAGTAGGAATAGGAATGGCAATAATAATAGACCTAATAATGGTGGTGGTAATGAGGGTCAAGGAGAGAATAATGGACAAAATAGGATTAATGAGCAACCCAGGGGTAGAACTATTAAGGAATTAACTTAATTTGATAGAAACTTTGATCTTATGCCTGGTGCTTTTTGTCACACCTCCTTTATTACCTCATTATATCACAATTGGAACCATTATATAAGCCCTAAGTATGGAAAAATTCAAATCTTAAATTTTCACTTTTGGTTTACTATTCACCATTCACAGCATTTTGGGCCAACTTTGAAAATTCATTACTAAATATAGAAAAATCAAAGTGAAGTGGTTCTGATTTCTATTCAAAGCCTATCATGAGTTTTTTAAAGAAAAATATGCATTGGCCTCATATCCATCCAAAACAGAGCCAGAAAATTCGACAAGTTGCAATATTTATAGGGTCAATTTTTGAATTTCCAGTATTTTAGCCTAACTTTGGAAGGGCATATCTCTTAGCACAAAACTCCAAATTTAATGACTACCACTTGTCTTAAAGCTAAAAACGAGATCTCTAAGCTTGTAGAATGTCAAGTACAGATTTGATCTTTTGCTCATTATTTAATATGCCACAAAATTATCACTGTTTAGGGTATTTTTATCCCTAATAATGATTTTCTTGATTTTCTTCTTCTCTTTCCATGCACCATACCAATCAAGCATTCCATGATCAATATTCTCAACATTAGGGCACATCGTATATACATAAGTATAAGTCAACATTATCCAAAACTCATTACTATATTATACGAAAGTTCGTCAAAATATTACATAAGTTTTACATAATATCATAAAAGTCCTAGAGCTTTCTTAGCCCAACACTACCTCCTTGCCCTTGTCCATGGTTGGTCCATTCCCTATTTGATGCATAATTTAACATAGAAGGGAATGGGATTTCATAGAACTCTCAGTAACAATGAACTATAATCATCATATTGATTAAACAATGCATAATGTGATATGTCATAAAATTTCAAGACATCCTCAGGTCATATAAAATTATTTTATGCATCATATCAAAAGAGGGAACAATCACACTTTCATATTGGCATATTATTATGCATTTAGCCAAAGCACAATCAAATGTCATCAAATACCACAATATAAGTTCCTCAATTCATGCAATTAACATAATCACATTAAACAAGCAAGATAAACAATCAAATTATAATTCAATGCTACGTTTTAGCTTAATACAATTCGGCTTCCTCAAGGAATTATTGTTCTCCTTGATTCTTCTCTTCAAAACCTATCAATCCAAGCATAATTACAAGCTACATTAATAATTATTCAACTTGAATACAACACTTAACCTTACACTTCCTTAATTCCCCTTTTTCTTTGATTTTTAACATAATTGTTTCTTCTTGGATTCCAATAATCTCTTGACTCATTCCTAAACAATTTTTCATGTAGAATCCAAATATCAGTTCAGATATATGAAAATCAAACTCCTTTCTTCTCATTTAGGCTTGGCCGAATTGGAGTATATGTTTTTCCAAAAATTTCACTTTGGTTTCAATGATTTTAAACACTTTCCCTTAGTGTTTCCCTACACAAAAACACTTTTCAAACCTATTGGAATCATCAAAACACATCAAAACAATCTCCTACATCAAGAACTTACATTGGCTGAATTATAACATAATGAACTCTACTTTGATTTTCTTCCAAAAATCAATCTAAACGCCATTTAAACATGATAATTCTAACTCATTTTCAAGGCTTATATCCTTCCTTAAGGCATACACCTATTGACTGAAATATGGCAGCAAGTTTACCTTCAAAAATAATTCAAATGTTCAACCAAAACAAGCTTTAATCCTAACTAAACCAAAGCACAAACATATCTTGATGAATCCTTGATTAAAGCTTGACAATTCCTTGTCTAAAAGCACTCAACAAGTTCAGGTTTAAAGCTTAAGAAAATGTTTTGGCAGCACCTCCCCTTGTTTTACCAATTTTCTACCTATTTTTTGGTCTTTTGAGGGGGTATTTATAGACCAACAAATCTGCCACTCTCCCCCTTATTTGGACATGTAAAGTGCCACTTGAGTAGGACACTTAGCTACCATCAAGTGTAGATTACATTCAAATCAAGCCAAGTGTCTATTCACTAGAATATTCTAAGATTTTTACATGAAAAATGGGTTTTATTTCAATTAAATTGAAGGGTCCAAAATCTACACGAAATTGGGCCTTCTTTAGGCCCGATATAGGGTTCACTTATGGTTTAGGATGGCCCATAAACCGAATCACAATCCCAAACTATTTTGAAACTTTTTTTGTTACCATTCACTTGTAACATTCCATAACTTTTCTAGGCCTCCAAAAATTCATTTCTCTTCATGAGAAATCCTATTATAATATAAGAATGTAGTTTGGAAATCTTTATAAATTTTCTCGATCTCTACATATGTAGTGGAATTGTTGATTTAATAACACTTAGTGTGCTTTGGCCAAATACATGATAGCATGTTAATGTGAAAGTGTATTTGGATTCCTCTCTATGTTAAATACGTAGCATGAATTTTATATGACTTGAGGATGTCTTGAAGTGCTATTGCATAACACATTATGTCTTGCTTGATAAATGTGAGAGTTATAATTTATTGCTATTGAGATTTCTATGAAATCTCATTCCCCCATGTTAAATTATGTCTCAAATAGGAGGCATCTCAACCATAGACAAGGGCAAAGAATTGGTGTTGGGCTAAAGGAATAATATGGATTTTGTGATGATAGGTGAATATTATGTAATATTTTAGTGAACTTTATGATGATATTATAATGGATTTTGGATCATATTATCTTGTATCCTTATTTACATAATGTTTCTTAGTACTGAAAATATTGATTATGGAATTCTTGATTGGTATAACACATGGAAAAAGGAAAAGAAATTCAAGAAATAATAAATTAGGGGATAAAAATGCCTAAAACAAGGGCAATCTTGGGTCACATAAAATAATAAGCAAATGGATAATTTAGGACTTGAAATTTGGCAATCTAATAGATCTCATTTTTAGCTTTAAAACAAGTAGTAGATCATTAAATTTTGAGTTTTATGCTAAGAGATATGCCCTTCCAAAATTGGGCTAAAATACTTGAAATTTGAAATTTTACCATATGAACAGTGCAACTTGTCAAATTTTTTGACTCTGTTTCAGATGGATATGAGGCCAATGAGTATTTTTCCCTTATAGAAGGCATAATAAGCTTCAAATAGAAATTGGAACCATTTAGTTTCAATTTTTTTTACATTTAGTTATGAATTTTCAAAATTAGCTAAAAATACTATGAATAGTGAATAGTAAACTGAAAATGAAAATTTCATATTCAAATTTTTCTCATATCTAATGTCACATCCCAAATTTTGGACCTAGAAGTATCAAAATTAGCCAAAAATGGATAGGCTATTAGACCTTTTTAGGTAAAGGTCCCAAAAATTGCAAAGAAAAATTTTTTGAGACTAAGAAAAGAGGAAGGTAAAGACTCGGACGAAGTCTCGAGACCTAGGAATGAGAAATAGATATAAACATAGGCCAAAAGTTATATTAGAGGCCCCAATGAGATCAATTTTGGGTTAAGCTAAACCAGGGGCAAAATCATAATTTTGTAAAGTTTTGGGCTGGTAAGGGCAAAAATGGAAATTATGCCTGAAAATCCTAAAACACATTCCAAAAAATAGAAAATATTAGATTAAGGCATGAATACCTCAGAAAAATTCTAAAAACATAGGAATAAGGCTCAGAGGCCCGTATGGGGCTAAAAATGATGAAAATACCCCTAGAAGGAATTTATGGAATTCCCAGGGTTTTGACTGATTTTGAATATTATCAAAAATAAATTATTTAAAATATAGAGAAGCCTCAAATAATTGGACAAAAATAGAAAAAAGTACCTGAGGAATTATCATAGGTTTTAAAAATAATTCCGTCCCCAAAAAGTGAAGAGATTGGCTTTAATAGAATTTAAAGCATATTTACACGCTATTAAGGAAAAGTCAAAGTCAAAGTCAAATGTCTAGAGATTGACTTTTAACTTAAAAAAAATTAGAGAAATTTCCCGTTGTGAATAAATAGTATTGGTACCTAGAGATAGATTTTCAGAATCATGGACCAGTAGAGAGAATTCAGTTAAGTCATGATTTGGCCATTTAAAATGCATCAAATTAAAACCTAAACATACCTTAAGGAGTCTTAGATTAAAGCTTGATGATTAGCCTTGGATTGGAAGTGATTTGAAGGGTGTTTGGAAGTCAAGAAAAATTTGTGCAGAACCTCCCCTATTTTTCTAGATTTTTGCACGAATTTTGGCTGAATTATGGGGGTATTTATAGACCTCATTTACTGCCCCAAAACCTGCCCTTGGGCAGCTATTTCTACCCCAAAATTAAGTGTGTAAGTCGGCCAAAATGAGAGAGTAATCTTAGCCACACATCCTTTGACTCAAGTTTCAAGAGAGTTGATCCAATGGTTAAAAATTTGCCCAGCACACAAGCTAGCTGCTCTGATCATGATGAGCACGAATTTAGGTCTTTTTGGATGCTAACTAAATGGTAAAAACTGATTAGGAAGCAATGGAATTGGTTAGGGTAATTTTAAAAATTATTTGATCACACAATACCCAATTTCTTGCCCCTCTATTAGGAAAAATAGCTCAGGGTTTCAAAAATTCCATTTCTTTCCATGATAAATCCCTACTTATTCCAAAAGTGTGATTTGGAATTTTTGGGAATTTTTCAAGATCTCTAGGCATTTATTTCACATTTTCTCTGAAATCATATCTTTGTCGATAGGAATTCAGAAGTAAACTCTTCATAAATTATTTCCTGCATTTCCAATGCTTGGAAACAATTTTATAAATTCATATATATTCCTAGAGAGTGTATCCATATTTTTTATCTAATTTTTGGAGTCCTTAGGTAATTAAAATAATTATATCACTTTAATTCTCCTTTATTTTTCCCTATTTTCCCAAAAATAATTATTTTTTTGGGAATTTTCACCAAAATTTATTTTGGGCCATTCTCACTCCCAAAACATCATAGGTGACTTAAAAACCCCTAATTCCACCTTTTTCTATTTTTAGGGAATTTTCGAGAAATTTTCTCAAAATTACCGTTTTGCCCCCTAAGGATCTGATAAAGTCGGTTTCGTCCCATTTTGGGTTTCCATGCTTTACTCACACCTTATATTTATCAATCATGTCTCATTTCTCACATTCCCATTACTAGGGTTTTCAAATTTTGGGATGTTAAAAAAATCATCCATGAATACCTCCATGGATGAACCTAGGAACTCACTGAATATGACTATCATAGCCCTCTAAAATGTTCCCGGTGCATTACATAGCCTAAAAGGCATTCTTCTATAAGCAAAAGTCCCACAGGGACAAGTAAAGGTAGTCTTATCTTAATCCTCTAGTGCAATTGGTATTTGGGAAATGTCGCATCCCGCCAAATTTGATCCTGAGAATAAGAATAATAAATTAGATAGAGGATCAAATAGTAAAGTAGACTCAAAGGTGTGACAACTTTTGAGTTAAGCCTCAACCCTTGTCTGAACTGATATTTTTGAAATTATCGGTCCAAGAAAGGCAAAATGAAAAAATTAGAGAACAATTTCAGAAAATTCCCAAAAAATAGTAAAAAGATAAATTAGAGGTTTTAAAACCCTATTCGAGGCCATAGAGGTGGAAATGGCATGGAAATAAATTATAACAGAATTTTCTGTAAACAGAGGTTTTTTAGGAAAAATAATAAAAAATTAGCCCAAAACAATTATTTTAAATATGTAGAGGCCTCAATAATTTTGAAAAAAATGAAAAAATTATTTAAGGATTTATTTGAATTTATAAAATTATTTCTAGGCCCTGGAGGTGAAGGGATTCATTTTAGAATATTTAATTATCGAAATCCTTTCAGTAAAGCCTGATTTCAAAGAAAATTCAAAATAAATAGTTAGGGGTGGAGATTGTTACACCTTACTATTAGATTCACTTAAGGTTCAATCAAAACCATTTTAGACCACATTAGATGGTCTTATGCTCAATTTTTCACAAAAAAACATTGATTTTCAGATTTTTACTGTTCATGTGGTAAAAATCTGGTTTTCTGGCCCAACTTCGAAAAGTCATAACTTAATCTAGAGAAATTAAAATGGAGTGGTTCAGAATTCAGTGAAAAGATCTTTGAGTGCTCTTTCAAAGAAAAATAAACCTAGTCAAAACGTCACTCCAAGTTGGTAGTGTAGTTAGGGTTACATCACTGAACAATAGAATAATTACATAACCAAAAGCAAACAAAATTTTTATGGTTTTGCACTATACTTAACCTGAATCTGTAGCTTGCCCTTTGATGATTCAACTCCTAAAGGTTAGATTTTATTTGGAAGGAAGGAGATTTCAATGAAATCCTAATAGCAAAATTAACCAACTATACCATCAACAAGCATCATTATTATGCATAACCATATTAGCTACTATTGGTAAGCTAGCATGCTTATCATTCGGCAAACCCAATTATACAAAGGCCAAAGCAAGAAAGTGCAAAGAGCAGCCACATCACAATCAAGAAAGTTCATCCACATAATAGCAATTAATCATGCAATAATCAACAATGCAAAGTTAATGTTAGTAGTTAGGTTCAACTTTGCTACCTTTCTCCAAATGCTCTTGATTTTCTTATTCTTCTTCCTTGCTTCCACAAATGCCAAATCCTTAGATCTTGGTTGGATGATCAAAGTTGATGCCTTTTCTCTTGATTCCACTTGAAACTCTCTTTTTCCTCTTGTCGTCTCTTTGGGCAAAACTTGATCAGCAAAAATAGGGAGGAAGAGCTCATTTAATGTGCATAAAATATCCCAACCACCTCCTTAAATGAAGATACAAGTGTCATTACCCCCTTTACTCTTGCCTTCTCTTTTTTAATTAACTAAATCTAATTGAAATTAATTACCAAAAGTCAAAATCCTCTCCATTTGAGGTGTGACACTTGGCAAATTCAAATCCTCTCTATTAGGGGCTTGACACATGGCAAAATGTGAGCCATTTGAAGTACAAGACTCTAGTCTTCATTTTATCGATACACTTTGACTTCGAGTTTTATTTTTTTTCTATAATTACAGTACTCTAGCCTCTATAATTATTTTCTGTCAGATCTATAATTTATTCTTCTCATTTTTATCTTCCCAGAATGCCCTCTATGTCTCAAAATTAAATTCCCAATAATTAAATAAAAAGGAAAACTAATTTCCTTCTCTTTAGTGATTTTTTCACTTTTCAAAGGAATTAGAAAAAATATTGGATATTTGGGGGTCTTCTTTTAATTCCATAATCTCTTATAATATCATAGAATTTTCTTGGAATTTTATTCTCATTAAAAATATTTATTTAGAATTTTCCAAATAAAATCTCTTAAATTGGCCTAAATTACTCTTAAATTCATTTATAATTTTTTTAAGGGCAATTTAGTCATAAACTAATTATATAATCTCATATAATTCTCAAACGATATTATCCTTATTTTTTCTTAATTTTCTAAGGCTTGAAAATATTTTTCATAATTATTCTTGACTAATTTTCCTTAATTAGTCAAATTTTCATAATTGAGTTGGAAAATCATAATAATTATTTTCTACCAAAATTCTTCTATTTCTCCTTATCATTTTTTGCCTTTAATTATTTAGGAATATTCCTTATTCTTAACTACCTTATTACTGGATGTGATAGAGATAAATCTCCAAATTTTCCAGAATGCTTTCCTATATTAAAAAGGAGATTTTAGTGAAGAGAAATAGATTTTTAGAGGCCCAGAACTATTTTTGAAAATAGTAACTGACATAGTGAGTTTTGGTCACAATCGATATTTATGAGTGGGCCCCACTTTTTCTTCATTTTTAAATTAGATTTGGGCTTTATATTGGGCCAAGAGGGCTTAGAAATTTTGTGCAAATGGTGGCCCAACAATTAAGGAGTCTTACGCCTAAATTAAGGCAAAATATTAGTGGGAAAAATCAAGCAAAGGGACACTTGGACAAATCAGAAAAAATTAGGGCACTTAATCGCAGCCACATAGCCATTTTTGTTGGCCAATTTTCAGCCACAAGTGAGAAGAGGGAGGTCATAGTTTTGGTCTATAAATACCCCTCATATTAAGTACAATTCGGTCAAAATTGAGAAACTTAAGGGAGGTGCTGCCCGTCACATCTAGTAATCTGGTAAACAGGAGTAAGGATATTCCTAACCATTTACGGGCCAAAATAATGGGATGAAATAGAAGGACACAATTCCTAAAAATTATGTTAGTGTCAGGGCAAAAGAACAATTTCATAAAAGTTACGTGCAGGATTATGTAATTTTGAAAATATGTTAGAAATTCTCAAAAATTACTGAATAATCATGGAAAATAGAGGAAAGCCCCTGGACACTATATGAATTTTTTAAAAGGAAGCATTTTGATAGGAAGTAATTATTATATTTTTCCAGTTAGTTTTGAAAGTTTGACTAATTAAGAAAAATTGGTAAAAATTAATTATGAAAAAATATTTTCAAGTCTCAGAAAATTGAGAAAAAATAGTGATATTGTACTTTGAGAATTATATGATAGTGTATAAGTGGGTTTATACCCAAATTACCACTAGAAAAATTATAAAGGAATTTAAGGATGAATTAAGTCAAATTGAGGTCTTTTAGTTGGAAAATTCCAAATAAATAGTGTTAAGGAAAATTGTATTCTAAGAAAATTCACAAGGTTTCCCAAGGAATTGTAAGAGATTACAAAGCAAAAGAGAGCCCTTTGAATGCTCAAAAATTTCTTAACGGCCTTGCCGAATAAAGAAATCCTTATAAAAAGGAAAATAGTTTTCCTTTTTATAATTAGTAGAAAATGGAGATGGTAACAAAGGAGGGCATCTTAGAAAGAGAAAAATGAGAAGAATGGGCTATGAATCTGGCAAAAAATAATTACAGTGGCCAGGATACTGTAATTATAGAATAGGAATTAATCTCAGAGCAAAGTGCACTGATAAAGTGAAAAGCTCTCTCCTATCTTTTACTTCACCCGCAAGTTGTCACTTGTCAAGCCACCAATAAAAAGTATTTGAGTGCCAAGTTTAAGCTAAGGGTGGAGAGGATTTTGACTTTGGAAAGTGAATTTCAATTGGAATTAAAATAATAATGAAAAAAGGGTTCAAGAAGGCATAGGAGCTTGACACCTCATCATAGTAAATTGCTTGATCTTGGATGGCAAATTGTATGTGACTTGGCCTATAAATAGACACTCCTCCCTCTCACAAAACATGATTTTCGGCCAAGAGGGCAAATTGGTTTCTTGAATTGTAAACAAGAGAAAGACACCACCTTTGATCATCCAAGCTAGGATTCAAGGTTAGTAAGTTATTCTAGTGTGTTTCTTGCTTTGTTTCCTTAGTTTGGATGGTTGGAAAATATTGATTCCCTCTTGAGGAAGTGCTGGCTGAATTATGATGGGTTAGGGGAACAATGTTTTGATGCTATACCTAGTTAAAACACATGGATTAGAGGTTGTTTCAAGTGGATTTGCGTTTAAAATGAAAAATGGTATAGGGTAAACCTAAAGAACAAGCATTGGAAGCATTGGAATTAAAGTTGGAATTTTTGAGTTCCCCAAACCCCTTATTCAATCAAAACTGTTTCTTGGGAAAAGAGTTTTCTTTTTATGAACCCAAGTTCATACTTGGATTCTACATGAAAAATTATGTAGGATTGACCTAAAAGGGTAACTTTTAGGTTAAAGAAACCAAAGCTCCAAAATTAAAAGAATTAAGGGTTAAGGAGCTACTTAAGCTTTGTCATTGAGTCTTGTGTGGTTTAAAGTTGTAATGTGGTTGCCGCTTTTTGTAATGTGATATTTAGGCTTTCATATTTAAGAACAAAGGTCAAAGAAGCACTTAGATTAAGGTAGCAAGATTTAATTAACTTTTAGTATTGACATTGTATTGATTATTAATGCATGGATGATTGCTATTATGTGGTTGAACTATGATGATTGTGATGTAGCTACTCCTTGCATTATATTGCCTTGTCTATTGTATGTTAGATATTGCCTAGTTATGAGAGAATTAGTTCTCCAATGATAGCTAATACTGAAATGCTTGATGATGATGCATATTTGATGTTATGGTTGATTTATCTTGCTATTGGGATTTTAATGAAATCTCATTCCTTCCAAATGTAATTCAATATTCTAGGGGTTGAACTATCTAAGAAGAAGAAGAAAATTCAGGAATGAATGGTGTATAAACCATGAAACCACTTGTCTTTTGGCAATGTATAACAATGTATGCATAGATGTTGTAACCCTAGTAAGCTATTGACCTAGGGCTGTGTTTTAACTATTTCACTGGATGAATTAAATTCTAAAATTTGGTATGTTTATAGTTCACATCTTGAGCTTCAAATCAATAGGTAGAATATTTACTTCAGACATCTATATGATTTATGGTGATTTTTCAAAGTTAAGGTTTGAATTCTGGAAAAAGTTTTTAACTAATAGAATAGTAATAACTTTCGTGTAAATAAGGCACTGTTTCACACCAAATTAGTTCTTAAGATTATTTTTTCTTGAAAGAGAATTCAAAGAACTTTTAGTAGAACTTGGAACCACTCTGTTCTGATTTCTTGAGAATTAGTTATGGATTTTTAAAGTCGGATAGAAAATCTAAAATTACTAAGTGAACAATGTTTCTGTAGATCAATGTCCTAATTACGTTTTTATGAGCTTAAGGCCATCCAAAGTAGTCAGAAATGATTCTAAATGGACTCTAATATATAATAGAAGTAAGGTGTGACACTGCCAAACTGAATTCTCGACCTTAAGAGAGGGCCTTTAACCATACAATTGGAACAAGAAATATCAAGCTTTGATGAAGGATTAATTGAGGTAAGTTTGAGCATGATTTTGGTTAAGTTTAAAGCTTGTTTTGGTTTAAAATTCAAGTTGTAACTTGAGGTTATTATGCTGCCCATTTTTGGTTAGATTGAATATGGTTTATAGAAGGATAGAAGCCTTGAAAATGAGTTAGAATTATCATGTTTAATTGATGTTTAGATTGATTTTGGAAGAAATCAAAGTTAGGGTTTATATAGCCCTATTCAGGCACTATGGTTTCTTGAGGTAGAAGTTTGTTTTAATATGATTTGATGATTCCAATGAGTTTAAAAGGTGTTTTTGTGTAGGAAAACACCAAGGAAAAGTGTTTAAAATCATTGGAATCAAAAATAAAAATTTTAGAATATAAACCCTACATATTTGGCCAAAGTGAATTGAAGGAGGAGGAGTATGATTTTGTTAAATTTGATTTGATATTTGGATTCTACATGAAAATTTGTGTAGGGCCCAATAGATTGATGGAAACACAGAGAAATTAATTATATCAAAAATCAAGGAAAAGGGGTTTAATTAAACTTAATGTCAAGTATTAGTGTTTATGCTTGAATTGTTGGTAATTTGGAATGTATTTATGCTTGAATTGATAGGCATTGTGCAAGAAAACAAAAAGGGGTACCAAGTCTTGAGAGAGGCCAAAATTGTGGATTAAAAGAGGCAGCATGGAATTTACAATTTTAATGTTGACTTGCTTAATTATTACATGATATTATCCTTGGAATATATGCCATATGTTATTTGAAATTGTTTGATGATAATGTGTTTGATTTTCTTGCATAGTATGCCTTGGCATAATGCATTAATTTATTGATTGGAATGATTTGATATGAAGTTTGTCACACCTTCTTTATTATCTTATTATGTAACAATTGGAACCATTTAAAGTCATTTCCCAAAGCTTAAGGATGGGAAAATTTCAACTTTAAAATTTCTATTTTTGGATTTATGTACACTATTCACAGAATTTTGGGCCAATTTTGAAAATTCATAACTAAATGTAAAAAAGTCAAAATGAAGTGGTTCTAAGTTTCGTGAAAAGCTCTTGACATACTCTTTAATAGAAAAATACTCATTGGTATCTAGATCTCCTATATCAATCCTAAATTTCGTTCAAAGTGGTACTATTCATTTGGTTATTTTTCAATTTTTCAGAATTTATGTCCAACTTTGGAAGGACATAACTTTCTGTACAAAGCTCCAAATTTAATGAATTATCACTTTTTTTAAAGATAAAAATGATATCTGTAAGCATGTCAAATTTCAGATCCAAATTTATTCAATTACTCAAAATCACACTGGTCGAACTTTGGTCCCAAAAAGTCAACTTTTATCCCTTTATCATACCATTCTTGCCTTCTCTTTTGCTTTTCCTTTTACCTAGCTTTTCTAATCATATGACACATACTTAACCATGATTCCTTAACCAGTTATTCTCTTGTAAGGCATCCTTATCTTTGATACAACAATTCAGAATAAATCCATACATATGCATAATATTCCATAACAAATGTTATAAATATACAAAGATGGTAAGTAACTTCCATATACTTCTGTAACATAATTCCTTCCATTGATATACCATTTCTCTACTCTTGAACGTATCCTTCGGGGGTTCCTATTGATTATTTATACATTGAGGGGAACGAGATTTCTTTGAAATCTCAGTAGCAATGAATTACAATCATCATGTAAATCAAGCAAGTATAATGTGACATGTTATAAAACTTTAAGACATTCTCAAGTCACATAAATTCATATTTTGCATCATACTAAAAGAAGAACATCAACACTTTCACATTGACATATTTCTATGCATTTGGCCAAAGCACAATCAATGTCATAAAGTCAATCATTATCACCATATAAATTCCTCAATTCAAGCAAGCAACATAATCACATTAAACAAGTAAGATAAACAATCAAATTAGGCCCGAAACTTTTTATAATTATAGTTTTGCCCATATTGACCCGAAACTTTTTGAAATTAGAATTTTGCCCCTATTTTGGCTTAACATCATAAATCATCACTTTGTGGCCTCAACCTAAACCTTAGGCTGATAAATAACTTTTTTTTTTCTATTTTTGAGCCCTCGAGACTTTACAGGAGCCTCTAACTTTAATTACACCTTGCCTCTAGAAACTTTTTCACTTTGCAATTTAGTCCCTATTCCCGTTCTAGCTTCCTTTTGTATCTCTGGGACTTCTACTCAAATGGGCTTGGTAGCCTACCTTCTTTAGGATAATTTCTAGGCTTCTAGACCTAAAAATTGGGATGTGGCACACCCCCTTCCTTTATAATTTACACAATTAGAGTTGGTTCACCAAGAGAGAAAAGAAAGAATATGGAGGCCTAAAGGAAGCTTGCATTACTTGTCATGCGATTATGAACTTTTCAATGTTATGTAATTATGGATTATGAGTAGAACTATATATGTAATGTAATGTATACTTAATGTATGTTTGTATGGATTACTGCTTCCACCTCTTGGGAGGTATTATGATGCATAATACATGATCGTATGAATGGTTTACGGGAAAAATGGAAGTTAGGGATTAGATTTCTTAAGTTAAGGCAATTAAAAAGGATAGAAATACTTGAAAAACCTAGTCTTTGAGGCCGTGACTTTTCTTACCAAGTGATGAAATCTGGACGTGAAATTTGGTAATCTTAAATTTCACATGCTAAGCTTTAAATGAGTGGTAGCTCACCTAATTTAGAGTTTCATACAAGAAGTTATGAATTTTTGAATTTATGGTAAAAGGATGAAAAATAAAAATTGACCAAATGAACAATACTTTTTATAAAAAAAAAATGGAGCTTAAATAGAATGAGTAATTAACCATTGACTATTTTTTCTATGTGAAGAAATGAATGGCATTCAAATAGAACATGGAAGCAACTCGTTTCGATTTTCTAAAATTAGTTATGAATTTTCATAATTAGCCAAATTTTAAAATTACTAAGTGAATAGTAACCCAATAAAGTAATTTTTCAAAGTATGATTTTCTAAGCTTAACACCATACAATGTGATTCCATTTGATATGTTTTGGCTCCATATATGGTTTTAAGTTAAGATGTTACATTCTAAGAGCCTAAAAAAAGCATTTGAACTCAATTCCCACATTAATTAAAGGCCTAAAACAATTATATGCATGGAGGAGTTTATCAAAACTATAATCATCTAAATTTGGGCCCAAATACATTATGTTATGAACCATATGGGAGTTCCAGAACGTGATTCAACTTTAGTCAAAGCCCAAATTAGATGTCTGAAAAACCCACACTTGCTTATAAACATGAATAGTATCTATGAACCCAAGTTTTGTAGCGCTATTGTAAGTCATATAACAATATTAAGAACTTTCATAGCACCGTTAAAAAAATTTCCCTATGAAGGTTAATATTCTTAATATTTGTTCCCTATAAAGGTAATATAACAAAATTTTTCTATTTATTAGGTAATCACTATGGTTATGAGAATTGTTAATATCATTACATGACTTGTTATTAGAGTTGTTAATGTCGTTATAGAACTTGTTAACCACGTTATTAAAATTTTAAAAATGTCACTTTTTGAACTTTTTTAAAAAATCTATTGTTAACCGTTATACCGAACTTGTTAATAGCATTATAGAACTTGTTAATGGTGTTATTGAAGTTATAAAACTATCCATTTTTTAATTTTTAAAAAAACCTGTTGCTAACTGCTATATCGAATCTGTTAATAACATTAAAAATTTGTTAACCGCATCACTAGACTTGAAAAAATATCCAAAAAATTAGTTGCCTACCACCAGTTGTTGGAGCTCTGGCCATTGACAATTGGCCAACCAGCGAAGGTGCTTTTTTTTTTTTTTTTTAAATAAAGGACAATCTCATCACTTCAGTAAATTTGCAAATTCCAATTTAGTTAGATATGCATAAACTAAAATTTTGCTTATTTAGGCGGCTATTTGGGGATTTCACCATTTAACTATTATTTTTCTGTCTTTTTCTCAATATTTACTTTTATAGCCATGAGTAATAGTTGATAAAGTTTCAGTTCCTTAGCAAAAAGGGTTGGAAAAGTTGCCAAAGGTTCAATAAATTAGAACCGTTCCCATTGTAGATCATCAAATAGAGAAGGAAGCTGCTGCAATTAATAAAACAAATAATATAAAGAAAGTATCTATGAATTTAGGTTTGAGTATACAATACGAGCACCACGTTGGATTCCCAACAAATGTTTAGAGTTACAAGAAACTTCACCAATTGTATACGCAAGCAACTACGATTATGCCAAAGAAAAACCTAAAGAACAAAGGAAATTGGGGTCAAGTTTTCGCGAAACTCCACTTAATTTTCACGCTCTTTTACCACTAAATTATTCAGTGATCTCCCTCTAGTCTTCTCTTCAACATTTTTATCATAAAACAACCAGCCATTGTAAATAAAACTCCCAAGGTTCTTCCTCCTACAAGCCCAAAAAGAGCAATAAGAATTATTAGAATACATTCTGAATTCCCAGCACTGTTTGTTCTTCCAGATTCAACCATGGAACAAGATGTTCCGTAATCAGCCTTCTCCTCTTCTTCTACACACACCAGTTTACCTCTTTGGATCACGTTTTCTTGATCTTCTATCTCAAAACTTGTTGATTTTACTCCTTCCATGGAGCTCAAAACTTCACTTTTGCTTTTGCTTTTCTTTTCTTTCTTCTTTTTTGTGGCTCTCAACTTCCTAGGCACAAGGATCGTCATCATTTTGGATTTTAATTCGGCCCTATCTTTACCTTTTCTTCTACCTTCAGAAAGTTTACATTCATCTGCTACTTCCCTCTTGGGCTCGTCTTCTTCAATTTCTGGACAAACCAATTTCTGGTCTCTGTTGATAGAATTGAGTTCACTGCGTATATCTATCTCACTCCCTGTGGCTTGAACTACTTCGATTTCTTCAATTGACGGACAAGCAGGGCACAATTCATCGGCGGCCCCTTCATGAACTAACGATTTTTGTTCTGAAACTGTATAATTCTGCATTTTCTCTGCTTGAAACCAAAATGAACATGAAACTCTTGAGACCAGAGATCTGGATTCCTTGTTTGTACTCCGACATGGCTTCAGATTCAAGCAAGAAGCCGTACGTTTTCCAACAAATTCAAATAATAGTAACAAAAATGCGGACAAAATAATCCCAACAATTAGCTTCTTGACCGACAAAATTAAAACCAGCATCGCAATCAAATTCAAAACGGTAGCCAGAACCATATTTGGTTTGGACTTGCAAACCCGATCAAGAACCCGACCCGAATCATCAACACCATTGATGTGTTTATGAACGTCTTTCGGAACCGACGAGCTCAGGTGAACCTCTGAGTCCCTCGTCTCAACAGAAACCTTCATAATATCTGCTGAATTCGAAGGCGTCCTTGATGGCATCGGATCGAATACCTCACGGCATTCGCCGACCGGGATAAAACTGCAAACTGAATTCTCACCTTCAAGAATGTCTTCGCGAACGGTTTCACAAACGAACCTTACGGGAGAAACCTTCAGACTAGTAGCTAGACTCGACGGCGACGGCGGAGGAGCTGGCAGTAGAGGTTGAGGATCAGAGATCTCCATCGGGAGGTGTTTCTTAGAGTTCCGTTTCTGGAAACGGCTTCGATTCTTGACGAAGAGGTCAATGAGGGAAGTGGGAAAGCCGGTTTCAACGACAAGAGAGCCGCCATGTTTGGCAGACTGAAGATCGGCGACGATTTGGGAGAAGTGAGTGATCTTGGTCTTCTTCCACGGAAGCGGCATGTTGAAGAACAAGAAAAGAAAACGAAAGAATGAAAAGCAAAGAATAAGAATAAGAAGAAGAAGAAGCAGCAGCAACGACAAGATTTCAGAAGGGAGGACAAGCAAGCTGACTTTAAAGAACGGCGATGAGAGAGAGGGAGTGGTGCTCGTAACAATGGTAAGACTAAGAGAAAAGACCAAAAGAGAGTAGAAAGCGTGACAGAGGAGAACGACGAAAAAGAGTCAAGGCGCGTGACAGTTGGTGTGTAGTTGAATTCATCATGCCATTCACACGGCAGTGGACCATTCTGTTTTAGGATATAATTGAATTTTTGGCACGCATGGAGTATTTCACAATTTCCCAAAAAAAAAAAACAGATAATATTTGGACAATATTTAAGAAATTTTATTTTTTGAAAATTATTTTACTCATTTCAAACGTATTCGAAAAAAGTAAGATTTTAAATTTCTTATAATTTAAGATAAAATATACATTTATTATTTTAATTTTATAGAGAGCTTTAATTTGATAAAACATTCTCAAATACTAATATAGTAAGTTTAATTTTTTTTAAAAAAGCTATTACTATTACAAAAAAAATCATTTAAGCCTAATGATTTTAGGGTTAAGGAACTAGATATATACTTTTTAAAGTTAGCAGATTAAACCGAAACCACCAAATGTATATTTACTCTATAATTTATTTTGTTTGAATTAGCTCGTTATAATTTGTTTCCTTATAAGTATTCATCTTTAAATGTAAAACCTATTAATTTTAATTTGTAAAATTTTATGGACACTTTGAAATTTTTTTTGTTTAATGCTGTTTTATTATCCATAAATTTTCATAAATAAATATTATCAAATTAAATACTCATCTGGTCCTATTTATAAGGTAATTCCAACATGTTTCACACAGACCAAAGAAAACCTTAAATTGCATTAACTCTTTATTAAAATATAACAACTTTTCAACTTTACCCATATTTAATATATACACTTTTCAAAATAAATAACTATCTACACTATAATAAATGAAAGACAATACAATACATTCATGATAAATATTTAATGAAGTGACTCATAAATAGGACTAAAAAAGACTTCTCTTTCTGCCTTATAAATAGGACCAGAAGAGTATTTATCAATTTCAACAAAATAAACTACATAAACAAGGATTCAAAATGGAAATAAAGGATTTGAATTACCAACAAGCTGTTAATATAAATGATAACCAGTGAGGAGAACACAAGTTCAAGTCTTGAAAAATATATTTGTTGGGAGGGTTTTTCCTTAATGCTCCCTGCCTGATAAAAATTAATCCCAAACCCAAAGTGACTTGAGGATACTCTGATCTATACCAAAAAAGAAAAGAAATAAAAGGAATTGAATTATTCAAATTTTTCATAAACTATAAATATAACAACGTTCTATTTTTTTTAAAGGATTAAGGAATACACTATCATTTTAACAAACAGAAATTTATAAAAAAAAAAGAATTATATCCTTATTAGCTCCGCAATGTAGCCCATTCGTGTTGCTCCAAATTCTAGGGATCTATTTTAAAATTCTTAAAGCAAGATAAAATAATGGTTTTATAAGTTTTTATTGTCAGAAAAATACTTAGGTCATTTTTCTTATATTAATTATATCACTTTTTTACAATTTCCTATTATTTACAGGTGCTTTGGTACATAACGAGAGGTAAAAAGGCAGATATATCATAATTAAAGCTTGTTGTAATTATATATGTTCATTTTGCCTTTTGTTAAAAAAAAAAACACTTTTTTCATGGTTGTAATTTATTTTATCATTTACGTTATATAATTTTTTTACTTTAATTTAGTCCCTTGTTTTTGGAAATTTAGAGCCAAATCTGATATCTAATAGTATCATACTAGTCATAAAGTTAATATTAAATGACTAATTATGATTAAAATTAATCTAAAAGACAAAAATATAATATATTGAAAAAGTGTTATAAATAAAGAAGAAGAATAGAGAAGAAAAGAATAGCAATAAGAAAGAGTATTTCTTATTCCATTCAAGGATGCTGAATACATTATACATGGCCTCTATTTATAGGCACAAGTTTACATCTTTGATAGAATCTACAGATATAATGATAAAAGATAATTGTAGATAATGGGGATAATAGGAAATAGTGAAGATACTTGGATATAAGGGAGATAATAGTAGATACGTGGACATCCATATTCATAACATTCCCCCTTGGATGTCCATAACTAAATATGTACTTCATTAAAAAACTTTTACTAAGAAAACCCTGTGGGACAAAACCTAGTAGAAGAAAAAGAGTGCAATATTTATTGATATAGATTTCATAGTGCTGCCTCATTAAAAACGTCGTTAGGAAAACCCAATGGGAAAAACCATAGACAAGGAAAAAAGAGTACATCATACGTTTACTCCCCCTCTTGACAATGTCAGTTGATATCTCTAAGTCTGCAAAGCCCAATGTCATGAACAAGTCTCTCGAACGTGGTGGCTGGAAGTGATTTGGTGAATAAGTCTGCTAAATTTTCACTGGAATGAATTGCTGGATATTGACTTCATCATCCTTTTGAAGGTCACGAGTGAAGAAGAATTTTGGGGAGATATGCTTTGTTCTATCTCCTTTGATGTACCCTTCTTTCAGTTGGATAATACATGATGTATTATCTTCGCATAGTATTGTTGGGATCATTTTACCAGAAGACAAGCCACAAGCAGTTCGTATGTGATGTATTAAGGACCTTAACCATACACATTGTCGACTTTCTTCATGCATTGCTAGAATCTCTGCATGGTTATATGATGTAGCTGATATAGTTTGTTTCATAGATTGTCATGAAATGGCTATACCACCACATGTGAATAGATAGCCAGTTTATGATTTACCGCATGTGGGTCAAACTGAAATCCAGCATTTGCATAGCCAACAAGATCGGTTTTGGATACATTCAAATAAAATAATCCCATGTCCATTGTACCCTTAAGATAACGAAGGATGTGTTTAACTCCATTCCAATGCCTTTGTGTCGGTGAAGAACTATATCTTGCTAGCAAGTTGACTACAAATGATATATCAGGTCGCGTATGATTAGAAAGATACATTAGTGCTCCAATTGCACTAAGATATGGTACTTTTGGACCAAGTAGCTCTTTATCACCTTTTTTCCTAATTTCTTGAGGTCTAAAAGGGTCCTTATCTACCTCCAAAGATCTTACAACCATTGGAGTACATAATGAATGTGATTTATCCATATAAAAACGTTCTAGAATCCTTTTTGTATAAGTTTCTTGATATACAAAAATTCCATTTTTCAAATACTCAATTTGTAATCCAAGGAAAAATTTTGTTCTTCCTAGATCCTTCATTTCAAATTCTTTCTTTAGGTAATTTACTGCCTTTTCAAGCTCTTCAGGAGTTCTAATAATATTTATATCATCAACATACACAGCGATTATAACAAACTCATTTCTTGATCTTTTCATAAAAATGCATGGGTATATTGCATTATTTTTATATCCTTCCCTCAATAGATACTCACTAAGCCTGTTATACCACATTCGTCCCGATTGCTTTAATCCATATAGGGATTTGTTTAACTTAATTGAGTACTGTCCTCGAGAGTTTGAATTGTATGCTTCTGGCAATTTCAACCCTTCAGGGAGTCTCATATAAATGTCATTGTCAAGTGAGCCATACAGATAGGCTGTAACAACATCCATTAGATGTAAATTGAGCTCTTTATTTACTGCAAGGCTAATCAAGTATCGAAAAGTAGTTGCATCCACTACTGGTGAATAAGTTTCTTCAAAATCGATACCAGGTCTTTGTGTAAACCCTTGGGTAACAAGTCATGCCTTGTATCTAATGATTTCACCCTTTTCATTTCTCTTTTGCACAAAAACCCATTTCTATCCAACTAGTTTTACATCTTCAGGTGTAAGGACTACTGGTCCAAAAACTTTTCGCTGTTCTAGCGATTTTAATTCTGTCTCAATTGCATCTTTCCATTTTGACCAATCCTTTCTTTGTTTACATTCACTAATTGACTTTGGTTCATGATCCTTATTATCATTCATCACATTGAGCGCCACGTTACAAGAGAAAATATCATCGACATCAACTTTACTTCGTTCCCATCGTATTCCATTCATAAAATAATTAATTGAGATCTCATCATTTTCACATATTTTAGGTACCTGACTTTCACTGAGAATTGGGACATTAGCGTTGTCTAATGACTCTTCTAGAGTTGCTAACTTTTCTAAATTATTCTCGACTAGGTCATCTATACTTTTGGCTACTTTTTTCTTTCGAGGATTTTTATCTTTGGAGCCAATGGGCCTACCATGCTTCATGCGTGCTTTAGAATCATTCACAATTGGCACACATCAGGGACATCAATTTTAATAGGAGCATTAACAGCTGGAATATGTGATTTTGTTACTCTCTTTGGGTTAGTAAATGCATCTGGTAATTGATTAGCTAGACTTTGTAAATTGAATATCTTTTGAACTTCCAGTTCACATTCTTTTGTGCGAGGATCAAGTTGAGATAGTGATAATTCTTTCTAGCTAATGTCATTTTTCAACTTCTTATTTTCTCCCCTCATTGTTGGAAAAAATAACTCATCAAAATGACAATCGGTAAATCGAGCCGTGAACAAATCTCCTGTGATGGTTCTAGATATTTTATTATAGCTGGATCATATCCAATATATATTCCCATCCTTCTTTGAGGCCCCATCTTGGTATATTGTGGGGGAGCAATTGGAACATATACAGTACATCCAAAGGTTCTTAGATGGGAAATATTGGATTCCTAACCAAAAACCACTTGTAAAGGGAGGACTTGAGATAACTTGTTGGCCTAATGCGAATTAATATTGTTGCATGCAAAATTGCATGTCCCCCAAGCAGAAATTGGGAGATTTGATCTCATAAGTAATGGTCTCACAATTAATTGTAAACATTTGATCAATAATTCTGTAAGTCCATTTTATGTGTGCACATGAGCCACAAGATGTTCAACATCAATCCCAAGAGACATCCAATAATCATTGAAAGCTTGTGAAGTAAATTCACCAGCATTATCAAGATGTATTTTCTTGATGGGGAAATTAGGGAAATGTGCTCTTAATCTAATTAATTGAGCCAATAATCTTACCAATGCCATGTTACGCGAAGATAATAAACAGACATGTGACTATCTTGTTGATGTATTAATTAAAACCATAAAATATCGAAATGGTCTGCATGGTGGGTGTATCGGTCCACAAATATCTCCCTGTATACATTCTAGAAAAGTGAGAGGCTCACTTTTTAGTTTTCCTGGTGATGGCCGAACAATTAACTTTCTCTTGGAACATGCATTACATGAGAAAACATTGAATTGTGGTATTTGTTGACTTTTTAATGAATGTCCACATGAATTCTTAATTATTTTTCGCATCATTATTGTCCCGGGATGGCCTAACCGGTCATGCCAAACCTTAAATTTGTTATCATTTATAAACTGCTAGTTTATAATGATGTGTACTTCAATTGTACTAATAATTGTGTAGTACAAGCCAGAAGAAAATGCAGGCAATCTTTCTAGTGTGCATTTTTTACTTGAGGTTGATTTTGTAATAGCAAGATATTCTTGATTTTCCTCAATTGTTGTTTCAATATGCTATCCATTCTTGCAGATATCCTTAAAACTCAATAAATTTCTTTTAGACTTAGTTGAGTAAAATGCACTATCAATGTATAATATTATTCCTCCAAGTAACAATATATTGGCTCTTTTGGAGCCTTCAGTCAGTTTTGCACTTCCAGATATAGTCTGAATGTTGGCTTCTTGCATTACCAAAGAAGAGAAATACTTTTTATTTCTAAGTATTGTATGAGTTGTTGCACTGTCAACAAGACATAAATCTTCATGATTGATGTCAATAAGAGCCATTCTTCATTACAAGGAACATAGTCAAGAGAAGGGGGAAAAAACAAAATTAATAAAAGGAAAATACTCATAATTTTATTAATTTGGAAAGATAACAACATTGAAAGTAGAAACTTTATAAAAAAAGATGAAAAAGGAAAAAAATCATAGAAATTTAACTTTACCAAAGCAATTTATTGTCGAACATTCCCATCACTAATTAGGTGATCAATCTTTCCATTAGGATCAACAAAGAAATCAGCAATATCTAAATGAGTGATATCCATGTTACCATAATCAGAATCGCCCCCTTCATCAATAAAATTGGTTTCTACCCTTGGCATTTTGCTGTTGCCTTTACTTTTATTTTTAAGCGATTCTTGATAAAAACCAAATGTTTCGGTGTACGACAGGTATGTGACCAATGACCATTCCCACCACAATGATAACACGAGTCTTCAGAGTGGTTATTACTTCTACTAGTCTTTCTTTTGCGATTCTCATTATTCTTTCCCCTCTTTGAGTAGGAATTTGAACCACCTTGATTATGACCATGACCACGTCCACGGTCAATGCGACGGCCTCGTGCATGTCCATATCCTCGTCCACAACCATGTGTTGGTCTATTTACTACTACATTCGCTTCTGGGAATGGAGTGGAGCCGGTTGGACAGGATTCATAATTTTTCATTAAAAGCTCATTATTTTGCTTAGCTACAAGAAGGCAAGAAATTAGTTCGAATACTTTTTGAAGCCTTTTTCATGGTATTGCTGTTGCAGTAGCATATTGGATGCATGAAATGTGGAGAATGTTTTCTCTAACATATCTTCATGAGTGACTTTTTCTTCACATAATTTCAGCTGAGAACTGATTCTAAATATTGTAGAATTATATTCACTAACAGATTTAATATCTTGTAAACCCAAGTGCATCCATTCATAATGAGTTCTTGGGAGAATGACAATTTTTTGGTGGTCATACCTTTCTTTCAAACTTTTCCAAGGAACGAGTGGTCTTTAATGGTCAAATATTCCATTTTTAGTCCTTCATGTAAATGATGGCGTAAAAAGATCATGGCTTTAGCCTTTTCTTGATTAGATGCCTTATTTTCTGCCTTAATTGTATCTCCTAAACCATTGGCATTTAGGTGAATTTTTGTATCTAGTACCTAAAATAAGTAGTTCTTCCCAGTAATGTCAAGAGCCACAAACTTAAGTTTTGTAAGGTTTGACATGATGGCACTACCACAAAAGAATATAATATTAAAAAAATTGGCATGTATGGAAATTACATTGCTCTTCGTTAATGAGAAGAAAAGAAAAGGAATTATAAATTACCAAAAGGAAACAAATGAAAAGAAAATTAAATGAGAAAGGGACAAAATTTAGAATATTGTCTTGCGGATATAAGCATTTTAAAATCATATCTATCAAATCAAAATAAATTAACAAATAAACAATAAATATTTCTCAAAAATAAATATATACATGAGTTCTAGCCATTTAATCAGATAAAATCAAATTCGAATGACTTCTGGTCATGAGTTAAAAATTATATGACTTCTAGCCATATGTTAGAAAATCAAAAATTATGACTTCTGGTCATTAAAATAGAAAAATCAAAATTATGGCTTCTGGCCATAAGAAAGAAAACAAAGTTTTATGGCTTCTGGCCATAAAGTAGAAAATAAAGTTTTATGACTTCTGGCCATAAAATAGAAAATAAAGTTTTTTTATAGCTTCTAGCCATAAGAAAGAATAATAAAGAATAATAAAGTTTTACGGCTTCTGGCCATAAGAAAGAATAATAAAGTTTTACGGCTTCTGGCCATAAGAAAGAATAATAAAGTTTTATGGCTTTTGGCCATAAAGTAGAAAATAAAGTTTTATGGCTTCTAGCTATAAAATAGAAAAATTTAAAACATATGGCTTCAAGCCATTTAGGAAAAGAAAGAAAAAAATACTCATAGTGTAGAAGAGTATAGAGGATAGACGATAAATCATGAAAACATAATACATAGTAACAATAAGAAGATCAAAATATTATACCTTTGTTAGAGCACTCATGCTGATAACGTGTTATAAATAAAAAAGAAGAATAGAGAAGAAAAGAATATCAATAAGAGAGAGTATTTCTCATTCCATTCAATAGTGCTGAATACATTATACATAGCCTCTATTTATAGGCATATGTTTACATCTTTGATAGAATCTACATATATAATGATAAAAGATAATTGTAGATAATGGGGATAATAGGAGATATTGAAGATACTTGGATATAAGGGAGATAATGGTAGATACGTGGACATCTATATTCATAACAAAAAGAAAAATATTTAGCTCAGGTTTTTTATATCTACTTTGTCAAGGTTTCCAACACACAGTGATTGTCATTTTTTTCATATGAATTGATAATTAGATTATATAATATTTAAGAAATAGAACATATAACCTTGTGTGATTAGAAAACTTGATAAAATGAATATAAGAAACTTAGTGTAAATATTGTCCCATTGAAAATGAAATATATATAGACCATCTCAATTAAAAGTAAACAAAGTTAAACAAACTGAAAACATCCTCGACGTGCTTTCATTTTCAACAATAAACGATGTCAGGTCATGAAAATTATATCATGTTTTTATCTCTTTTCATAATCACTTTAGTAATTTAATTCTTTTAAATATACACCATATATTTATTAAATTGAAAAAAAAATGAAATACAAATGCATTAAATGTCACCAGTAGGAGAGAATCCACATTGACCGCTCATCGAATCCATGAACAGGTAATGCTCATCCTATAACGTATGGGGATGACACACCATCTTTCTTTCTTCTCATTGTTTTTCTTTTGTTTTTTTTTGTTTATTGGAATTACATTGTATCTAACACTCTAAAGTATTTTTTCAATAATAACCACTATCACAAATTAATGAATTTTCAGTGCATCTAGAGTATTTTTTTTCAATAGTACCCAATATTCTAAATTCATTAATTTTTAGTGCCTAGTAGCACCTGGTACCCGCCAAAAATTTTTAATGCATCTGGATGCACTAAAAATAATTAATTTAGAATACTACGTACAACTAAAAAAATATTTTAAAATGCTGGATGCACTTAAAATTAATTTAAAATGTGGATTGCTAGTAAAAAAAATATTTTACGATAACATATGCAGTAAAAATTAATCAATTTAGGATATTGGGATTGCAAAAAAAAAATATTTTGGAACACTAGAAACAATTTAATCCAAATAAATAAAAATAAAGGTTAATTAGAAAAAAGGGATGGGTTATTTGGCCTTTTGTGCAACTGAGCACAATTATGTTGAACCATGTCTCATTTTTGTAAAAGCCTAGATAGTGGCTTAGTTTCGTGCTTCTATTATTGAAGTCACCGATCACTTACACCTTGCACTCAGTTTCAAGATTAAAACCAAGGATTATACTATAAGCATAATCTCGGATCATTCACCGATCAGTGATCAATCACGCCTTGCTCCATATTTTTTTATCATTTATACGAGTATGGCCCTTACCTTTGCGTATTTCATCATCACTACTTGTATTCTTTCTATTATTTAGGCACATTCTTTCATGATAATGCTATAACAGTGTACCTATCTTCATGGTATTTCACTATAGTATGGCATTTCAGGTTCCTCAAACACTGCATTTATTATATTTTTTTGGCACATACTGTCTTTTTCATCTTTACCTTAAAGGTTTATCTCATTTCTTTCACATTCTCATTTCATATTTAGCTTGTCTTATGTGTACCGTTCAGGACTTAGAGCTCTCAGTTCTTTTAACCCTTACTTTCCTCGCCTTCCTTTGTTGATCACAACAGAATCAAGCTCAATCCAATCAATAATAAAGGTATTGGTGGAAAAGTCAAGGGCACTCTCTCTGTGCTTATCGACCACTGGGGGACATTTTCATATCTTAAACTCATCCCTGGTCATCATCTTTTCTTAAAAAGGTACCATACTCTTATTTTTATGGCTTAGCCATTTTACTTCGGCTTGGTCTACTACGACCTCAAGAGCTACTGCGCTTTACCGTAAACCTCTTCAGGATCCACTGTGACCTTGGAATACTATAATCTTTTTAGGCCAAGTTAAGATCTAGGAGATTCTAAACCATAGGACTGAGTAATAAAATAACTCATCTCTATTCAGTTGATAACTTGACTGATAATTCCCTAAGACTAATAATAGATGTCAGTGTTATCTTCTTAGGCCTTACTCAATCCTTTCTGTCAACTTTGAAATCATTCATCTTTCTGTATTTCATTTGCTCTTAGCTCTTGGCTTTCTCAGGCCATTTTTTCTTTTTACTATGTCTCTTTAATCCTCTAGGCCATTGATTTATCTCTATCACTTTTTGGCATGCCATCTTATTTATGCCAGCTTGCCTTGCCTTATAGAGTTCTGTTATCATCTTGCTGCTCTTGCTGTTTCTTATTGATTCTACCTAGTTCAAGGAGAGGACTTGCAAAATCACCTTTGTTGACTTATAGGATATTTCATCCTTACATTACTCAGAGCCAGTTTCACGCTTATTGGGATAAGGTTGACTCCATATGCCTTGCCTCAGTTACTATTACTCTCTCTTGTGGGAGGATGCATTGCTCGTATAAGAGAAACGTCAACTCAATCATTTTCCTGCCTTTATGAGGATATATTGCTTTCACTGGTACGACGTCAACTCTACCACTCTAGGAGGACACGTTATTTTCTTCGTAGCGTTGTCAACTCCATCGTAGCTCTTTCTCTTCTTCAAAAGATAGCTCACTTTTGGTACAGTACTATCAACTCTGAGTCAGAGGACCACCTCCCAATCTCTAAGAGATACTTCATGACCAAGACCTTCCTCTTACTTGATCTTTATCAAGGTACATCCTCTACGTGTCATATCCCTATAAAGGGAAACCTCTCAACCTGACTCATTCTATTGCATTGGCAATGGCATGCATTTCTAGGAATCTCATTTCTTAGATTCCTTATTAGCCTGAGTGCAATGGTCACACTCCTCATGGATGCCTTTGAGAGATAAAGGGATACTTACTAGTCCCAAACATTACTGTACATCTAGGCATTATTGGGAACGTACTCATCTGTCTATATTAGTTCCTGGTGTAACCATCATCTATAATATCCTCATGTATTTCTCTATATCGTTATCCTTAAGAGATATTACCTGACTCTTACTCTTTGTAACTTCTTTCATCTTTTGACTGTTCATTTCTATGGTCATACATTGGTTATCATAAACTGACCATATTACAGAGCAAGCATAGATCATTCAAACACCTCTATTGTGTGGCATTCTAGTTAGTCATCTAATATCAATCACTTGAGCCTTAGGTTGTCATTCAACTTCTCTATTAGGGTATAGACTCATACCCTTGCCTACCTTACTTTACTCTCAGCAATTACTCTCTAAGGGAGTCTTTTTGACTTTGACTCATTTTCCCAATTAAGCTTTCTTAGCTCAACTATTCCCCTCTTAAAGGAGAGTCTCTTAGCAGTGGCTATCTATCAATCAAATTACTTTCTATCATTTCTTACTTCTTCTATGCCTATTTTTCCTGGAAAAATTACCTTAAACTCTTAACCTTAGTCGGACTAATTCTAGTAACCCATTACTTTCTTAGGTAAGGTTTCTCTCATACCGGGCTTCACTTGAACCATGCTCTGTTTATACCTTTGCCAAAACCTTTCTTCTGTCTAAACATTTGCCACAACCTTTCTTCTGATACCAAAATAAAATATCCTTTCTTAAACCCCCTTTACTGCACATTCAAAAGCATTATAGTTCAAGTATATCACAAAACAAGTCTGTGGATAGAAAATTTAAAATTTGTTTCTGGGTTACTATTCATTGGGAATTTCATATTTTTTGTTTAATTTTGAAAATTCATAACTAATTATAGAAAAATTGTATTGAAGTGGTTTAAAATTCCATTTGAAGATATTTCAATTCTCTATAGGAAAAAAATATAAATATGGACTTAACTGTTAATTCATACAATTAACTCGTAAAAATTTATTGTTATTTGGTAAAAACTGTACTTTTCAGTTTCTTTGCCCTAAATTTGAGTAGTCATAACCCTTAGCACATACATCTATTTTAAATCATCTACTGCTTGTTTTAAAACTCAGAATGTATGTTTTAAGCATGCCAAATTTCACGGGCATATTTTATCATTTGTCTCACTTTCACTCTGTCACTATTTTGTGGCTCATTTAGGGATAATTATCCCCCTTACTTGTATTAATGATTCATAATTAATTCTTCTCATGCATACTGCCATTCCATCAATGCACTAACCATTTTCATACATCACCATATTCAGTCTTACATGCTATCATCATTATCTATCATCACATAACATTAGTAACATATTTATATCATACATTGACATACAAATTACATAATGCAATACAATATATTTCTTCAATTATTTTCATCTTTTCCTTGCTTCCACTTCATGCATCCTCTTACTTACTCATTAACATCTATTAGGGTTGGTTAAGGGAGGGTGAGATTCGAGAGAATCTCAGCAGTAAAAAATTACCCATATATATGCAATACTAATAATTGGTAAATGACATGCTTGATTACATGCTTTCATGCTTCTATGTTTATAAAATGACATGCTCTAATGCTTAATATTTCATTCATACATGGCTATGAAAAACACAAGAAATAGAGCAACATTCAATCTTTTATATTCTAAATCATCATTAAACAACATCAACACAACAATACATATCAAGCACACAAATAGGGTAAGTTCACTACCTATTGTCCTCTTTGGTTCCTTTTTACTATCAACCTTAATGTTACTTGTTCAAATTTTTCCATTCCTCTTCCTTGATGTCTCATAGCCCTAAATGCATTAACACATCATTGCTGTTTAATCATTAAAGCCATAGTAACCAACAATATCAATACTTTGTTCTCTTTAAATCATATTAACTTGTAACTTTTGAGTTTGATTTTTAACCTTTCTAAAATTAATTCCACATGCTATCCCCCCCCCATAATTTTGCATTTAGAATTTATTTTTGAACTCAAAATAATTAGAATACCCTTCCTTCTCCTTCAAAACAACTTGACCGAAATCACCTACGGTTAGGGTCCAAAATTACCATTTTCAATTCCAATACTTCTAAACTTTCTCTCTCAATTATATCCTACACAATTTTTTATTTTAAACACATTGAAAGCATCTAAATTATCAAAATCCAATACTAGCATCGAGAACTAGCTCTGCCCGAATTATATCCTAGGTACACAACTTTTACAAATCATGCAATAACCACTTGATTCTTATTCCTTTCAAGACTTTAAATATTATTCTAACATCAATTTCATGCAACATGTCCCCTCAGGGTTTCAAGCTCTCAAAATCCAACAAAATCTATCACCACACTCAATAACAACAAAGGTAATAGAAACCATGAACTTATCTTGTTTTGGAGCTTGATCTTTCATGGTTTGCTTTGATCTTCTTCTCCTCCTTTCTCCCTTCATATTTTTAGCTTCTCTCCCCTCTTTTCTTATGTTGGCCGAAAATCCTGGCTATGTGGGAGGGGAAGGGGTATTTATAAAAATTTGATTAAATCCTAGCCCTTGATCTTGTGTGTGTGGGGCTTGATCTTAGCCATTTATGATTCCTCCCTCTTGATTTTGCCACATAAGCCTCTTAAGTGTCCTCAATAATCAATGCCAAAGACATCTCATATGCCACTTCAAGGGACACATAATCCTACTTGTGATCATGAGCAATATTTTATTACATAATTCTATTTCTTCCAAACATGCCTTTTAACCATTTGTATTATTTTATCCATGTCCCTTCTGAAGGGAATTGAAAGACGACGCGCAGCGGAAAAACTTAAAATTTTAAAACTTTCAATCCCTTGCCCGGATCTACCGATCGCGTTTAAGTCAGGTAGTAAGAAGCATTACCTTCGGTGTTCGATTTCCTGGTGACTCGATGATTCGGCCGTTCAGGATGCTTCTGCTTGCCTCCTTTGTCGTTTGAAGTCGACAACTCTGGTTGGCTTCCTCTACCGGTATCCACACGAGTAGCCCTCAACCTCAAACGACGTGCTAGCGTCTATGTCCGTCTAGGGTTTTCAGAGAATCCGTCCACTCTTATCTCTCTTAGGCCGTCTCTTATCTGTTGGTACTCTCACGCTTAAAACCCTAGCTCCTCATATCAAATATATAGGATGCTATAGGTTTAATGAATAATATTTAATTTCGAAATTAACTCTAAATTAATTCCGAAATTAATACAATATCAAATATTGCCTAATCAGATAAGAGAACAATTAAATAAATATGGTTTAAATTAAATTCGTCTCACAGATTTAATTCACCTATTTATTTAATAAAGAGATGACGGAATTAATTTACACATATTTAATTTATCCTTATAAATTAAATCTAACAATTAATATCTCTTATATTTATATAATATATATACATGAATTTATATATATATACACGTCTACCCTATATTATTCATTGAATCTGGACATATCTTAGATTCAATGAATCTGGACATCATAACTCGTGTTGGGCTATTTTGTGTGCGACCCTGTAGGCCCATATGAAGTTGGCAGTGGGCCATTAACTATAATGACTCACAAGTCGTAAGTGGTCTCTAGCAAGACATCACGACTACCCAAATCATATGAGGATCGTTGAACGATGTAACCTTTCATACAACCATATCACATCCCTTTTGTCACACGACATTTTGGTCATGGATGAGGCATGGAGAACGTCATCCTCCTATTCATGACCGTTACTTTCTCGATCCCTGAGTAGTCTAAGTATAGAAACGGAACTACCTTTCCATTATAGTATGGCCATACATTTCTCAGACTCACTCATTGAGGGGCCCAGTAATGTCTCTCTACGAATGTGAGAGACAAATTCCATCTTGACCATTCACATTCCTCTGCATGAAAAAACCACTAAGCCTGAACATAGTCTTTATGATCACTCGGTCAAAAGTGACTTTTGACTAGGTCAAAGCTAAGCGTTTCTCATGTATGAATTCATAATGATCTCAGGTCAAAGGGCACAGTGACATGGTTTGTATATGAGAGAAGCTTATGACTTAACCCATGCAGCTCTCTCATAGCGGGTCGGTCCAACACCTTGTACTCTTACATGTGCCTATGACTTTAATTTATATCTCTATATATCTTTAAAGTCATACTGGTCTTATTTCATCTTTGCTCCCACATAGATGACCGACCAGGGACATTTAGGATAAACCATGAGTTATCCAAGGATAGTCATCACAGTAAACATGCAAATAATATGATAACGTAATTAATAAATTCATAAATTAACAATGTTCAAAACATAATGATTGGCCCCTATGGCACAATTTCCAACACCTTCATCATTTTAACATTAAAATAGGGAGAAATTCATGCAAAATGTAGGCCTTAACTATTCCTCCACTTATTTGGCCCTTCTGCACCGTATCGAATACTTTTTCATGTCCTAACTTACCTAGTAACCTTGGGATGTGTTTTAGTACCCTTTTCTCATCTCAGTTAGCTTCACATAACATTATATAATGTGCCTAAAGAGGGAGTAGTGTTCTTCCCTTTGCTCTTTCATTAAAATATTTAATAATATTTATTTCAAAGTAAACTTGATCAAATTCTCTCCATCAATCTATAACTCTGAGAATCTGTCTTTGGGTACCAATACTACTTTCTCATTACACGAAATTTCTCTAATTTTTCTCAAGTCAAGAGTCAACCCATAGACTGTTTATTTTGACTTTCCCCGGATAGTGTATAATCAGGCTTTAAATTCTATCAAAGCAAACCTCTTAGTTTTCAGGGGATGAAATCATTTTTAGAACTTATGATAACTCCTCAAATAGTATTCCCTATTTTTCTCTAATTATCTGAGGCCTCTTCATACTTTAAATAATTCAATTTTGGCTAATATTCATAATTAGCCAAAACCCTGAAAATTTTATCAATTTGCTCTAGGGGTATTTTTGTCATTTTTAACCCCATACGGACCTTAAAACCCTATTTTCATTTTTCTAGAATTTTTGGGTGTACTTTCCATCACTGCCCTTTACGGCCCAACACTTTTCATATTTACGATTAGGTCCCTGCTTGGGTTTAAACTCAAGAATAATCTAACTGTGGTTCCAAGCAGAACCTTTGGCCCCTGATCATCTCCAATTCCCTTACTTAAGCCCTTAACATTTTATCGGAGTCTCTAACTTGCCTATCTCGTGGTTCCAAAAGACTCTTATTTTGTGATTTAGTCCCTATGAATCCGCTTAGTCCTTTAGGAAACTTTTGGAACTCTTGCCAAAAAGAGTCTGGTAGCCTACCCATTTCAGGCTAATTCTAGTACTTATGTGAGCAAAATTCAGGATGTTATAGAAAACAGCAAAAAGTATTTGCTGAAATTAAAGTATCACTTTATGGTTGAGGAAAACAAATCCAATTCAACTTCCTCCGTTTTTCATTAATGGCTTAATTATTATGGTGGTGCGAATCCATAAGGGAAAGACCCAACAAAATCACAACCAATCTAAAATATGCTCACTATAACATCACAGATTTTAGGCTTAGAAGTACCAAAAATAGCCTGAAATGGACAGGCTACCAGACCCCTTTTGGCATGGGTTTAAGAAGTTTCCTGGAAGGACGAGAAGATTCCTAGGGACTAAATTGTAAAGTAAGAGTTTTCTAGAATCATGAGATAGGCTAGTTAGAGACTTTGATAAAGTTTCAAAGGCTCAAGTATGGGAATTAAAGATGACTAAGAGTCAAAACTTCTGCTGGAAACCTCAGTGAGATGATTCTTGAGGCTAAACCTAAGCAAGGACCTAATCATATTTCAAAAATTTTAGGTCAAAAAGTTTGAGCAAAGGCCGATATGAGAGAAATTCTACCTATGATAGTAACAGGTTACTAGGATTGGTCTAACTAAGGTTGAGAGTTTGAGGTAATTTCTCTAAGGGGCACAAAGGAGAAGTAAGGAATAACAGAGGGTAACTTGAAAGATAGGTAGCTACTGATAAGAGACTCCTCCTTAGGAGAGTAATAATTGAGCTAAGAAAGCTTGACCAGGGTATGAGTCAAAGTCAAAAACTCCCCCTAGAGTAATGGTTGAGAGTGAAGTAAGCCAGATAAGGGTATAAGCCTATACCCTAATAGGGAAGCAGAGTGACTATCACATCCTGTTAATTTTAATCCTAAAAATGGGGAATATAAAATAAACCAAGGGTCAAGCAGTGTAGTAGATAGATAGACAGAACAAATTTTGAACTGAAACTGAGCAAGAACCAGACTATAATTTCCAAAATATTTAGTCAAGAATGGGCAAACTAGGAAATTAAGCCTAAAACTCTAGAAAATTCCTAGAAAATCATAGAAAATAGATAGAGGGTCTGGAACAGTATCTAAGACCTTAGAAGTGTTAAAAGAATGAAAATAAATTAATGCAAAATTTTCTATATTTTAGAGTGTTTTTGGATAAATAGTGTAAAGTTAGCTAAAATTAATACACAAGGCAGAGTATTTGCCCTCCCTCAGGAGGAGACCTATAAGTCGCTTGAATTGATTCAAGGTATGATCAGTATAAATAATTACCTAGTATGTGCAATGTTTGACTCGAGCGCAAGCTACTCATTTATATCTTATGACTATGTTAGGCGATTAGCCTTGTTGTTGATACTTTTCTGTATGACTTATGTGTTTCTAGTCCTACTAGCACTAGAGTTTTAACTTCTAATATTTGTTTGAATTGTATTGTCTGGTACGCGCATTATTGTACCATACTAGACCTGATATGTAAGTTGTTTTGTGATTTCAATGTTATAATTGGTTTGAATTGGTTATCCTCACACAGTGTACTCCTCAATTGTTTGTAAGACCTTAACTTATAACCCTTTTTAATATCGAATAGAAGCAATTGGAACCACTCATTTAGTCCTTAGGTTGGAAAAATTTAAATTTTAAAATAATTCTCCTCAGGGTTATTATTCATTGTAACCCTAAAAATTAGCCTAACATTAAAAAATCATAATTAAATCTAGAAAAATCAAAATGAGGTGGTTCTAAATTAAATTTGAATATTTTAGAGAGATCTTTAAAGAAAAAATACTTTCAAGTTGTGAATCCATCTTATGTGTGTCCAATTTTCATGTCAATATACACTGTTCATATGGTCAATTTTTCAATTTCCAGAATTTATGCTTAACTTTGGATAGGTATAACTTTTTTTTGTATAAAACTTCAATTTTAATTAATTACCACTCATTTTAAAGCTAGAAATGAGATTTATGGATCTGCCAAGTTTCATGAACAAACTCCTCCATTTGTCTAGAATAACATAAACTCAATTATTGGCCCATTTTAGGTCAAATTCACCTATTTTAAAATGTCAACTTTGAATAACTCTACCATAGCAATCAAAGGCATGCTTCTACCATAATTCACACTACTTAAAAAATCATTGTCTACTTATGTTACATATCATCAAGTAGTCATCAAGTCATCAAAATTTATAATTATTACAACACTACAACACATGGAAAGAGAGCAATGTATCATATCAATAATCAACTCAACAATGGATATAGCCAAGGCGTAAAATATAAAGAGTTAAGCATATTATTACCCATCTAACTCTACCACATCATGGCATATAAACGTGAAATAACAAATACCAATAAACCATACAAGTTAACATTAAATTGTAAGTTCTATGCTGCCTCTTGATACACTTGATCATACGGCCTCTTGTCTTTGTCTTTGAGTCCTTTCTTGTTCAACAATAATGCCTATTAAAAAACAATAACAATGGCATTCCAAATCAATTACATCATTCCATCAAATACTTAACTTTAAAACCCTAACCCTTTAACTTTATTTTAGGGTTTTAGTATCATCTTTGTTAACATAATTCCTATATGCTTTTCTTACATGATTTTTCATATAGAATTCATATATGAACCTGGATTTATCAAAATCCAACTCCTTCCCTTACTTTTCTTCTTGGTTGAGAGGTACCTTTAGGGTTTCAAAAATTCCATCTTCAATTTTAGTGCCTCCAAACACATGTTCTCCATATACGCCTTCATAAATTCACCTTCTAAACTCACTAGAAGCATCAAAATAACAAAAATCAAACCTAGCATGGTGAACCAGCTCTGGCCAAACAGCATCCTAAAGTGACACAAGTTGAAATATTTCAAATAATAAGGTTTAACTACCATCAATCAATCATTTTCTATCCCTTAATCCTTATATAAACTTAGAATCAATGATATTCCACCAAGATGAAATCCTAATAGCAACATACCCAAGATTTTCAACTATTTAACTCCATCAAAATCATGTTTAAAACCATCAATCTATAGAGTATCATGAATTAGGAAGGATAGCCAAGCTTTTACCTTGATTTAGGACTTGAAACTACCTTAGTTTGGCTTGTTCTTCTTCCCCTCCTTCTTCCTTCTCACTTGGCCAAAATGTTCTGCCTCTCCTAGCTCCAAGGTTGGTCGAAAAAATGACTAAGGAAGAGAAGAAGTGATATACATAAACTTTGTTTAAACACTTACCATGTTGTAACCTAATTTACCATTGACTTTCACCATATCACACTTGGTTTCATCTTGCTTCTTCCTCCCTTAGATCATGCCACATAGTCCTCTTTGGTGTTTCTCCCATTGAATGAAGATGCCACCTCATGGGACACTTGAGCATACATATGTGAAAAATCTCTATTTTTTATTCATAATTCAATTCTTCCAATCCTATCCTTCAACAAATTGTATTATTTCACTTAGGTCCTCTCCCTTCTCATTTGGTGCTATATTAATAAAAAAAATGAGGGAAAATTTTGCCCCATGAAGCTTATAGTCACTACACTGTATAATCTCACGATATTGATTAAATTTTTCTTAGATTCTGTTAAATCCAGTGTCTTCAAAAATTTATTTTCTTGCACCAATAGCTTCCTTTTGATGAGGAGATGTTCTCCTAATTTTTTTGATTTTGTTTTGCCCTATAACTCCTTTAATTAAAATTTTTCCAAAATTAGCCTTTTATCAATATAATTTGGCCTTAAATAATTTAAAGCTGAACTCTATATCAGAGGCTAGGAATAATTTTAAAATTCATAATAACATCTCAAATAATTTTTCTAATTTTTTCATGAATTATTAAGGCCCCTATATATATATTAAATAATTCAATTTATCCAATTTTTCCTTAATTAACTCCTTCAATTAAATTTTTTTTTCAAAATTAGCCTTTTATCAATATAATTTGGCATTAAATAATTTAAAGCTAAACTCTACGTCAGAGGCTAGGAATAATTTAAAATTCATAATAACATCTCAAATAATTTTTCTAATTTTTTCATGAATTATTGAGGCCCCTATATATTTTAAATAATTCAATTTATCCAATTTTTTCTTAATCAGCCAAAATTCCATAAAATTATAGAAAATTTCAAAATAAATTATTTTCATGCTATTTTCATCTTCTAGACCTCAAAGACTGTTTTAGACCCTTTAATCTCTTTTTCATGATTTTGTGGAATTTCTTGTACACTTTTCCACTATATTCTATCTTGACCAGATATTTTAAAAATGACAGCCCGGTCCCCGGTCATGCTTTAGTTCAAAAGTTGTTTCGTCTATCTATCTACTATACTGTTTAACCCTTGGTCTATTTTATATTCCTCATTTTCAAGGTTAAACTTAACAGGATGTGACAACTTTAAAAACAAAACCCTACTCCTTCATCCTAAAGAAATTGTCTCTTGTCTAGAAGCAAAATTGAATTTTGTAACAGAGGCCCAAGTGGATAGATATTTAAGACAGGGTTGCCAAGGATACATGGTATTCTTTTTGGTATAAGCAGAGATAAAAGAGGGAATTGAAGACATACAAGTAGTAATAGATTTCCCAAAAGTTTTTCTAATGGAAATTAGCAGACTTCCACCAGAAAGAGAAATAGAATTTGCTATTAATTTAGTGCCAGGAACTGAACCGATCTCAAAGGCCCCGTATTGGATGGCTCCAAATGAAATGGTGAAATTAAAGAAGCATATTGAGGAATTAATTAGAGAAGGGTTTTATTGGACCCAGTATTTCATCATGGGGTATACCAGTACTATTTGGTAAGAAGAAAGACAATAGCATGAGCCTATGTATTGATTACCAGGAATTAAACAAAGTGACAATAAAAAAACAAATACCCTCTTCCCCGAATCGAAGATTTGTTAGATCAATTAGCTATTGTCATTGTGTTTTTCAAAATTGACCTAAGATAATATAAAACCTTCATTTTTTACCAAATATTCAACCAAATAGAAGTAAATGGAATCACATTTGATGGCCAAAATTTTGAAAAATTTAGCTTTGAAATATTTTGTCCTAAGGTTACTATTCACAACAGCTCATATTTTGGCCAAAATTTGAAAAATCATAATTAATTATAGAAAAATCAAAATTGAGTAATTCTATTGGAATCTCCTTGGATTATCTCTAGAAGAAAAATAGTCTATAGATGAATTGTCTTCAATTTCGAGCCAAGATTAATTTCCAAAAACTACTATTCATTTGGTCATTTTTTAATTTTTCAATATTTTTTCTTAACTTTGGAATGACATAACTCTTAGCACATACATCCATTCATTTTAAAGAGAATAATGAGATCTATTTACACACAAAATATCAGGGACAAAATCCATCATTGGACCAAAATCATATTGGTCAAAGTTTGGCCTCAAAATGTTGACTTTTATTCCCTAATCACTTTGGTTTTGTACACTATGACCATAGCTCTCTAGTTCATCCATTTACCCATGCATTTAGGTCTCATGACATACCATAACATATATTTACATCAAAATATCATAGAGAAACATTTCTACAAAGTTAATTACACAATTCATAAAATTCATAAGAAAGGATCAAAGTCATCTAACATTCCATAAAACTCATTATTTCTTCAAGCATTTGCTACCTTCTTGCCTTTTTCTTTCTAATGTAGTATCCCCTAGGGAATTGTTGGAATATGAGGGGTAAGATTCATGAGAATCTTAGTAGTATAGCATTACATTCAAATGTCACACAAGCAAGGTATCACATGCTATATGTTTCTAGCCATTACATGCTTTAACTTTGATGCACATGCCATGGGAAGGCAAAACATGCTTTCTCATTCATCATATTCAACATTGCATAAGCCATGTCATTTCATGCATAAAGATAACATCACATAACAATCTAATCCACATCATGGCATAGCGATATAAAATAATACATAGCAATACACACAATATAAGGTAACATTAAAAATAAATGCTAGCTACCTTTTCAAACTTATCCTTAACCTTCAAGCTTCCCCCTTAGCATAACTCCTCCTCTTTTGATGCAAAACCTATTGGTAATACAATATGGCATTTCACATTATTACATCATTCATCATAATAACCTTTAATCCCTTTTTGCATGATTTTTGGGTTTTATTTCTAGCTTTGATTTCTTACTTTCCTTGGGCCATTCCTATATGATTTTTCATATAGAATTCAAATATCAACTTAGATTTATGAAAATCCAATTCCTCCCTATTGAAATCGTCTTGGTCGAATTAAAGGGGATTTAATTCTAAAATTTCCACTTTCAATTTTAATGCTTCCAATTGCAAGCTTCTTTTCTTGGTGTTTTCCTTTACCATTTCATCATTTAAACACATTGGAAGCAAAAAATTGAATAGAATCCAACTCTAACCCTAATTACTCATCTTGGCCGAATTGATACTCAAGTTTAAGGGGTTAGATTTTTTTCCCAAACTCAAGTATAATCAATCAATTCCTATCCTTTTAAGTGTTTAATCTAGGTTTTAATCCCTTGGCTATTTTTCTCAAATTTTTAAAAAAATTTTGGTAGTATTTTCCCTTAAGAAAATGGCCATCCAATCATCACAAAATACCATAAAAACAGGCCCATATTAAATCACAAGAAGCATAAAAGCTTACCTTGATGATTTCTTAAGCTTGTTTGGACTCTCTCTCACTAGGATTTACTCTTCTCACTCTAGAATATCCAGAGCAAAATGGTCTCCCAATGGTCCCTCTTCTTGGCCAAATTTCATTTGTGGGAGGGGGTATTTATAGCAATTCCATTAACTCTTTACCCTTAAATGTTAACAAAATTACAAGGGTTAGGTGGACAAATGCTAGCCCTTCAAAATTCCTTCAAAATAATGGAAAATAAAATGAAAATAGGTGGACAAATCTCATGCTTCAAGAATGTGATCTTGCCATATGTTCACATGATGTCATGATGATGATGTCACAAACTGATGTCATACCAAGATTAATTAGCCTAATCTTGGTTAACTTCCGTAATCACTATAATTAACTACCTTCTAGAAACCTATTTTATTTTTCATTTTTCATTAAATATTTTTCCTCCAAAATAGACCAAAAATGGTATAACATACGGGCTATTTGGGTTGTAAAATTTTGTAGAAAAAAGATAAGATGATTTTTTTGTATCCTATCTAATCTATTGTCTCAGAAAATTTATCTTAGTGTAGGGAAGTTTCATAATTTTTCTCAGAATTTAATTCACTCCGAAATTTTCTAAATTCCATTTCCAACAAAACCGGCATTATACCAGTGACAATTCTACTTTAAATATTATTAAGCTAACTTCCTCATCATTTGGAGTTAGGAACAATTTTATAAATTATGATAATCCTTCAAGAAAATTTTTCATATTTTTTTTCAGAATTATTGAGGCCTCTGGATACTTTAAATAATTAATTTTGTTTACTATTACTCGGTGTAATAAAAAATTCTTGAAAATATAGAAAATTCTGTATTTATTTATTTTCCTTTCAATAATTCCTCTGGGGCCTCAAACATTGTTCCTTGACCCTTAGTTCTATTTTACATGATTTTCTGGGAATTTTTGGGAATTTCTAACCTAACTTCCCAATCAGATTTTCTTTCAACTAATATTTCAAAAATATCAGTCTGGACACTGCCCTGGTTTCAGTTCAAAACTTGTGAGATCTATATCCCCTCTACACTAACTAGCCCTTGGTCTATTTTATTTCCCTCATCTTTAGGGTTAAAATTTGTAGGATGTTACAGATCAGGTTACCACCAGCTAAGGATCAAAGCACAAGATATTCCAAAGACTGCCTTCAGAACCCGTTATACACACTACAAGTTTTTAGTGATGCCATTCAGATTAAACCTGTGATATTCATGTATTTGGATCAATTTGTCGTAGTCTTCATCAGTGATATTCTAGTGTACTCTAAATCCCTAACAGAGCATAAGCAACACCTAAAGATCTTGCTAAGTACACTGAAGAAGAAGCAGTTATATGCTAAACTCAGTATATGTTAGTTTTAGCTAAATGAGGTGAAATTTTTGGGTCACCTAATTACACAAGATGGGGTGACTGTAGATCTCAGTAAGGTAGAAGCAGTATTAAAATGAGAGCAGGCCAAAATGGTAATAGAAATTAGAAGTTTCTTAGGGCTAGCAAGTTATTACAAACAGTTCATTTGAGATGTTTTCAGGATTGCCCTTCCTTTGACCCAGCTTACAAAAAAGAATTAACCACTTGTATGGGATAAGAAGTGTAAGGCAAGCTTTGAAGAGTTGAAGTGAAGGCTGACCTTCACCCTTGTGTTGGTCATCCTCGATCCAACACTACCCTATGTAGTGTACACAGATACAAGCAAGTAGGGTTTGGGAGGTGTGCTGATGTAGCAAGTTAGATTGGTTGCTTATGCTTTACGTGAGCTTAACTTGTATGAAGAAAATTACCCCACACATAACCTGGAGTTGGCAGCAATAATCTATGCCTTAAAGATCTAGAGGCATTATCTATGAGGGACAACTATTGAATTGTATTACGACTATAAAAATCTCAAGTACCTGTAAGACCAGAAAGAGTTAAACATGAGATAGAGAAGGTGAATGGAGCTGCTCAAGGACTATAACTACAAGATAAATTACCATCCGAGAAAGGCCAATCCTATAGCTGATGCACTTAGCAAAAAGGCAATACAGGTGGCATCAATGATGATTAAAGAATATGAGCTGCTAGAAAATGTGAGAAATTGGGATCCTATTTATCATATGCAATTAAGAGCAGAAAGAACAGGAGTATTGAAGATAGACACCTTGCTAACAAAACAAATTGTCGAGGCTCAGAGGAAAAATCAGATGATAAATAATTATAGAGCTAAGATGCTAAAAGGTGAGACTAGAGACTTTGAAGTCTTTGCTGAGGGATTACTCAAGTTCAAAGGAAGAACGTATGTCCCTTCAGTAGATAATCTTAGAGAGTGAATTCTGAATAAGGCACATAAAAATAAATATATTATTCATTTGGGTATGAATAAAATGTATCGTGAAGTCAAGGAATTATTTTGGTGGCCTAGTAAGGAGAAAAACATTACCCAATATGTGTTAAAGTGCCTCACATGTCAAAGAATTAAATTGTTGGGATCTTTACAACCCCTCAATGTCCCTGAATGGAAATGGGATAGTATCTTGATGGACTTTATTGTAGGATTACCTTTCACATCATCAAGATATGAGGTGATATGGGTTATTATAGACTGACTGATGAAATCAGCCCATTTTCTGGCAATAAAAGTTAAATATTCATTAGAGAAGTTAGCGAGGTTCTACATTAGAGAGATTGTAGGATTACATGGGGTACTAGAGAACACGTATTTGATTGAGATCCTTGATTTATATCTCGATTCTAGAAAGCTTTGCATGAAAGCAGTAAGTACAACCTTAAGTTTTAGTGCAACATACCATCTGCAATAGAGGAGCAAATAGAGCAAACCATCTAGACACTAGAAGACATGTTGAGAGCTTGTGTCTTGGACTTTAAAGGGATCTGGAATGAGTGCTTACCATTAGCAAAATTTACCTATAATAATATTTATCATTCTAGCATACAGATGGCTTTGTACAAGGCTTTGTATGGCAAAAAGTGCAAGTTTCCATTACACCGAGCAAAACTTAGTGAAAGAAGGGTTTATGGTCTTAAGATAATAGATCAAACCTTAGAGTAGATAAAGATTATCAAGCAAAGGTTACTCACATTACAAAGTAGACAGAAAAGCTATGCCGATGTTAAGAGGAAACCTTTAGAGTGTACTGTTAGAGACCATGTATTCCTAAAGGTATCTCTGACCACGAAAGTGAGTTGAACCTTAAAAGCTAAAAAACTAATGCTAAAGTATATTGGGTCAGTCCAGATTTTATCTAGAGTTGGATTTGTAGCTTACTAAAATATCCTTCCTTAAACCCCTTTTGGTATGTGTCTAGAAGCATTACAGTTCAAGCGGATCATGAAATAAGCCCGTAGATTGAAATTTTAAAATTTGATTCTTGGGTTACCATTCACTGGTAAATTCTAGACTTTTATTCCAAATTTGAAAATTCATAACTAATTATGAAAAAATTGTACTGAGATGATCTAAGTCTCCATTTAAAGCTCTTTTAATTCTCTATAAGGAAAAAAAATATAAATATGGCCTTAGACTTCTCAATTCATACAGTTAATTCATGGAAGTTTACTATTCATTTAGTAAAAATTGAACTTTCCAGTTTCTCTGTCCTAACTTTAAGCAGCGATAAGTCTCAGCACATATATCCAATTTAAGTAATCTACTACTTGTTTTAAAGAGGTTTGGGCATTCCAAATTTTATGAGTAAATCTAATTGTTTACCTCATTTTCACTCTGTCACAAATTCGTGAGTCATTTAGAGATAACTTATCCCCCCCTTACTTGCATAAATAATTCATATTCACTTATTTCTTGATCCATAATAATGCCAACATTACATAATTCACTCTCATGAATCTTCATATTCAATCTTACATGCCATCATCATCATCATTTAACATCACATAACATTGAGGGGCATCTTTAAATGTATATTAACATCAAAATTACATTAAATACATAAGCACAACTATCACTTTCTTCTCTTCTTTCTTTGTTCTTCATTCATCCTTTTGCTTGCTTATTAATAACTATTAAGGTTAGCTAAGGAAGGGTGAGATTGAGGAGAATCATAGTAGTAAACATTATCCATATGTATTCAAGAAAAATGCTAAGGGTATGACATGCTTGGTCTCATGCTTTCATGCTTCCATATTTATAAAATGACATGCTTTAATGCTCAATGTTTCATTCACACTCAAGCATACATATCAAGCACACAGTAAGGGCAAGTTCACTACCTTGTGTCTTTGAGCTTTCTCTTTACTCCATTTTGCTTCCTTTGCCTCCAACCATTTAGGTTGCTTGATCAACCTTTGCATTTCTCTTTCTTAATATCTCATAGCCCTAAATACATTAGCAGACAATTCCATTCACCTATTAGAGCCATGATCACATTCAACATCAACACATTGCTCTCTTTAAATCACATTGACTTCTAACTTTTAAACTTGGTTTTCAATCTTTCTAAAATTAATTCCACATGCTATTCTCATATAATTTTTCATGTAGAATCCATTTCAAGCTCAAATTACATAAAATCCAACTCTTTCCCCTTCAACTCAATTTGGCTAAGACATATAGGGCCTAAGGTTCAAAATTCTATTTTTAATTCCAATGCTTCTAAACTTGCTTTATCATCTTTACCCCACATAATTATTCATTCTAAACACATTAGAAGCATCAAAATCATCAAAATCTAACCTTAAATCAACCCCCAAGTTTGGCCAAAATTCACACAAAGTTAGAGGAAGTTGGATTCATTCAATTTTCATTACAGAACCACTTGATTAATCTTCTTTTGTATCCTTTAAACATAATCCTGGCTTCAATTTCATCTTCTTCTTGCTTTAAGATTTCATGTAGCATGCTCTTCCTAGGGATTTCATGCTTATAAACTTCATAAAACTCAAGGACAACCTCAAGAACACAAGCTACAACCAAATCCAAATCTAGAATCATGAATTTACCTGATTGGTTGCTTGATTCTTGCTTGGCTCTTCTTCCATAGTTTTCCTCTCTATTTTCTCTCTTAGAACTTCAGCTCTCTTCTCTCCTTTAAGCCTCGGCTGAAATCATCTTCTGTTGAAGAGGGAGGAGTATTTATAATAGGTGAGTTGTGAAAGCACCCTTGAATTTGTATAAAATTACAAGATGACTTGCCTCTTTCTTATTGGTTCACTGGGTACCATGTGTCCTCCTTTTAATTGGTCCACATGCATGCCACTTGCTCTTTTCTCATTATTCCATATGAATGATGACTCAACCTATGATAAAACCCAATCTTTTTATGGTTTTCTTAAGTGTTTTATGTTATTTTGCAACATTTTTTCCCTCATTATGCACGCATTTATATTCTTTTGATTATATTGATTCATGCATTGCATTATGCTATTTAAGGGGTAAAAAAGGTCATTTTTCTCTCCTTAATTGTAATTGTCTTGATCTATAATCAGTTAGTCTTTACAAAGCTCTTTGTTGTTATTTTTAGGTAATTGGAGAAGGACCTAAGACCCAAGATGGAGCATGGATGGAGCCATAAAGTCATAAGAGTCAAAACACAAGATTAGAGTGTTCTGTGTCCCCATGTCGTGACATGACTTGCTGAGATCGTGACCTGGATGATCTTAAGTAAAGTTGTTTGTTTTGGAGCTAAGCCAAGACTGATTGTGCCTCTGTGTCCCTAGGTCGCAACATGGCCTTATGAGTCATGACCTTGACTTCCCAAGTCATGATATGAGATTATGAGGTCGCAACCTAAGTATGTTAAGTGAAGCTGTGCATTTTGGAGTAGGGTTTTCAGCCTCTACACTTAAGGGATAAGCCACGACAAAAAGAGGGCCTCCATTCTGCAGATTTGCAAGGATAGAAGCCTCCACCATTTTCTCTAAAGTCTCCATTGATCCCACACCTAAAACCTTTATTTTTCCTCACTTTTTCACTATTTTCTGTGATTTTGAACCGATTAAATCACTCTCAGCACCTTCTTCTCCATTTTTTTAGGCTTTGACATTTGTGGAAGAGAGAACCAGGGTCAAGAGGCAAGGAAAGAATTGGAAAAAAGGTAGTAAGATTTAATTAACTTTAATGTTAATTGTTGCATTGATTGCTATGCAATTTCATGTGCTATTATGTGGTTGAGCTAAATGATGATGATCATGATTGTCTAGCTATACTCCTTCCTTTAAGTGCCTTGGCTATTGTATGTTAGAGTGCTATATGTATGAGGTTAAGTAGTTCTCTATTAATAGCAAAAGGTTGGAATGCTTGTAATTGATGCATGCTTGATGTTATGTTTGATTGTCTCTTGCTACTGGGATTTCTTTGAAATCCCATTTCTTCCAAATGTAACTCTTTTCCATAGGGGCTGAACCATCAAGAAGAAAGGAGTAATTAGAGAAAGCTTATGTTATATGCATATGGAATTATGGTTTCATTTTGGAGATTGCATTGAAGTTTATGATGCTATAACTCTATTAAGGCAGCGAGATTGTGACTCTGTTTTGAATATGTTATCTGTCTGGGATGATCATAGTATTTTGTGTGATTAAAGTACACTCCATGAACTTCAGGAACTCCTATCAAAAGTGTAATCTCTTCAATTTGTACCAAATAACTTACTGAATAGAAGCAAAAGGAATCACCTTTGATGGCCAAAATATTAAAAAAAAAATCAAGAATTGAAAAATTTGTTTGTTAGGTTACTATTCACAGCAATCCAAAAATTAGCCAAACTTTGAAAGTTGGTAATTATTCTAGAAAAGCCAAAATTAAGAGATTCCAAGTTCTATTGGAAGCTCTTTGGATTATGTTTTGAGAAAAAAAATATGTACTGGTCAATTTACCTTCAGGCTAGGGCCCGGTTTAATTTCCAAAAGTTACTGTTTATTTGGTCATTTTCTAATTTTTTTGGTATTTTTGCTTAGTTTTGAAATGGCATAACTCTTAGCACACACATCTATTATGGAGGAATTGCCACTCATTTTAAAGAGAAAAATGAGATCTATATGCATGCAAAATTTTATGGATAAAATCTGTCATACCTTACTATTATATCCACTTAGGTTTCATTTAAAACCACTTTAGACCACATTGGATGGCCTTGGGCTCACTTTTTACCTTAAAACTCTAAATTTCGGATTTTTACTGTTCATCGGGTAAAAATCCAGTTTTCTTGCCCAACTTCAAAAATTCATAACTTATTTCAAAAAAATCCAAATGGGGTGGTTCAAAATTCTATTTAAATCTCTTTAAGTCCTCTTTCAATGAAAAATAATCTCATGATCCATTTCCTTATGAAAAAGCATCAGGTTTTTGTGAAATGCAACACTGTCCATTTGCCAAAAACCCTTTTTCCCAGATTCTGACCTTTAACTTTAAAAAATCATTATAAATCGTATACTTGGCCATTTTTAACGTATTAGCTATCAAATTGAATCTCAGGATGTTATCTTTCATCATACCAAATTTTATGATTAAACACGTCCGGGACCATAATCAAATAGTCACGTGAACATGGCATTGTCAGTGTGCTTACAGCACTGTTAGCTTAATACATAACCAAAAAGGGTCCACGAATTTTATGGCAGGACACCATACTTTAGTCTCCAATCTGTAGCTTGCTCATAGGAGTTTCAGGTCCTAAAATGTTAGATTATATTTGGGGGATGAGATTTTAAGAAATCCCAGTAGCAAGATCAATCAACCAAACATTAACATGCATCATTATAAAGAATATCAACATTAGCTATCATAGGAGAACTAATCTTTTATAAATAGGAAACCTCAACATGCAAGGCCATGGAAAAAAATGCAAGGAGCAACCATATCACAACATCATAGTTCAATCATATAATAGCAAGCATACATGCCATAAATAACAATGCAAAGTTAACATTAATGGCTAATTAGATCCCACTACCTTAATCCAATGCTTTTTGTTTTTGTTGTTGTTCCTTCTTGCTTCCACAAGTGCCAAACCCTAACATGGCAATCCACAAAAAGGGTAGCAAGAATCATCAACCATTCCTCATAAAATCAATAGCATCACTTAAATAACTCCTAAGCCTCTTAAAGCTTCCATCTTTGTTCTTGAATTTTTAGAGTTGGTTTCTATAAACCCTAAAAATTCCCTCTTGATTCAATCCTACATGATTTTTCATGTAGATTCTAAATATCTACTTGGATTTAGGAAAAAAAACTCCCTCTTTCAGTTTTAGCTTGGCCGAACCACTATGGTTCACTTTCTAAAAATTACAACTTTGATTCTATGGCTTCCAACTTTTGTTCTTTAGGTTTACCCTACACCATTTTTCATTTTGAACACAATGGAAGCCTCAAAAATTTAAAAAACACATCCTAGGGTTTAGATCTTGGTTTGGCCGAAAGTAACACTCAAGGAAATAACCATGAAAAATGCTTCAAAACCAACTATAATCACTTGCAAACACTAGGATCTAACTTGTGTTGTTGTGTCTTAGCAAGATCTAACAACCAAACTCTCTTCCCTTTTAATTATTCAGTTCGGCCAACCATCAAAGAGAGAGGAGACAGATTTTTCAACCATAAAAGAGAAGGAAAACAAGGCAAGAACACATCTAGAACTAAGAACTCACCTTGAATCCTTGATTGAATGACCAAAGTTGATGCCTTTCTCTTGGTTTTCCTTTGAACTCTCTCTTTTTCCCTCTCTTCATGCCTTGCACGAAATATGGATCAGATTTAGGGGAGGAGAAGCTCATTCAATGCACCAAAATATCCCACCAACCATCATTGACGAGGAGCCAAGTGTCAAGTGCCTAATTAGTCTTAAACCTCTCTCTTAATGAACTTAAATCATAATGTAATTAAATTCCAAAGTCAAGATCCTCTCCATTGGTGGCTTGACACTTGGAAAGCTTTAATTACCATCCATTAGAGGCTTGACACATGGCTAAGTGTGAACCATTTGAATTGCAAGACTCTAGTCTTGCTTTATCGGTGCACTTTTACTCCGGGTTTAACTTCTTTTCCATAGTTACAGTGTTCTGGCCCCTGTAATTATTTGCTGTCAGATCCATATTCTCCTCATTTTTATCTTTCCAAATTGCCCTCTTTGTCTCAAATTAAATTTTCCAATAATTAAATAAAAAGGAAAACTAATTTCCTTCTCTTTATTGATTTTTCCACTTTTCTGAGGAATTACGAAAAACCTTGGATACTTGAGGGTCTTCTTTTAATTCCATAATCTCTTATAATTCCTTGGGATATCATAGGAATTTTTTTTAGAATTTTATTCCTCTTAAATATATTTATTTGGAATTTTCCAAATAAAGACCTTAAATTGGCTTAAATTGCCTTTAAATTCCTTTGTAATTTCTCTAAGGGCAAATTGGTCATAAAACCAATTTTATAATCCCATATAATTCTCAAGGAACATTATCTTTATTTTTCCTTAATTTTCTGAGACTCAGAATTATTTTTCCATAATTATTCTTGACCAATTTTCCTTAATTAGTCAAACTTTTCATAATTGGCCTAGAAAATTATAATAATTATTTCCCACCAACATTCTTCTATTTCTCCTTGTCATTTTTTGTCTTTAAATATTTAGGAATATTCTTATTCCTAATTACCATATTACTGGATGTGACAAAATCCATCGTTTGACAAGAATCATATTGGTCAAAGTTTGGCCCCAATATGTTGATTTTGATCCCCTAATCAGTTTGGTTATGCACACTTTGACCGTAGCTCTCTAGTTCATCCATTTACTCATACCTTTGGGTCTAATGACATACCATAACACATATTTACATCAAAATATCATAGGGAGACATTTTTGCAAAATTAATTACACAATTCATATAATTCATAAGAAAGGTTCAAGGCCATATGACATTCCATAAAACTCATTATTTCTTCAAGCATTTGCTACCTCCTTGCCCTTTAGGAATTGTTGGAATATGGGGGGTAAGATTTATGGAAATCTTAGTAGCATTGCATTACATTCAAAATGTCACACAAGTAAGGTATCACGTGCTGTATGTTTCTAGCTATCACATGCTTTAACTTTGATGCGTGTGCCATAAAAAGGAACAACATGCTTTCTCATTCATCATACTCAACATTGCATAATCCAATGCATTTTATGCATGGAGTTAAACATGACATCACATAATAATATAATCTTATCCATATCATGGCATAGTAGTATAGCATAACACATAGCAATAAACATAATGCAAGGTAACATTTAAACGGTAATAGCTAGCTACCTCTTTGAGAGCTTATCTTTTTGGCTTCAAGCTCTTCCCCTTAACAAATCTCCTTCTCTTTTGATGCAAAACCTATTGGTAACACAATAGGGCATCACATATTATTACTTTATTCATCATAATAACCCTTAATCCCTTTTTACTTGATTTTTGGGTTATTCTTTCTAGCTTTGATTACTTAATTTCCTTGGGCCTTCCCTACATAATTTTCCATGTAGATTCCATATTTCAACTTAGTTTTATGAAAATCCAATTCCTTCCTATTGAATCAAGCTTGGTCGGGACATAGTGGGAGGGACTCCAAAATTTCCATTTTCAATTTTAATGCTTTTACTCTTCCTTTCTTGGTGTTTCCCCTCACCATTTCATCATTTAAACACATTGGAAGCATTAAATTGATTGGAATCAAACTCTAACCCTCTCAACCTCTCTTGGCCGAAACAACACATAGGGTTTAGGGGTTGGATTTTCTATCAAAACTCATGCACAACCAATCAATTCCTACCTTTTTTTAAGTGAATAATCCATGTTTCAATCTCTTGGATATTTTCCTTCCATTTTTTTTGAAAAATTTGGCAGTATTTCCCCTTAAAGAAATGGCCTTGATGGTTGCTTGAACTTATGCAGACTCTCTTTTACAAGGGCTTGCTCTTCTCTCTCTTAAATTTCAAGTGTAATAAGGTCTCCCCAATAGTCCCTCTTTGGCTGAATTATGAGATGACTGACAGCCAAAGGCATATCTACTTACTTATCTAGGATTAAGGGCTCACCCTTTCTTTTACGGATTTATCTACTTAAGACTAAAGAACTTCCCCAAACCTTTACCCATACAAGAAGCTTGAGCCCCAACAATAAACAACAAATAAGGAGCTGAAGAGATTGCTAGGGCAGGTCTATTTCCTTCTAGCTGTTGGTACTCTGCATCTTCACAGAGAATTCAATTTCACTAGTTCCATGTCAAAGATAGCGGGGCAGTCGTTACACCATTCATGCAGTATTTATAACACTTAGATTAGCTCTTCAGTCTTAGATTTCAACAAAATTACAAGGAGTATATGGCCAAATCCTAGCCTTCAAGAGCATGGTCTTGCCATTTGTCCATGTGATGTTATGGTGATGATGTCACATGCTTATGTCATGCCAAGATTAATTAGCTTAATCTTGGTTAACTTTCTTAATCATCATGATTAACTCCCTTAACCATCTATCTAGATTTTGCTATTTTTTAATTTTATCTTCCAATTAAATAAATTCCCCTCTTTTGGGCCATTTTAGGCGTGATATATGGGCCTTTTGGGCTGAAAAAATTTGCAAAAAAATATGCTTCCTTAGGTATCCTAACATTACATTAAGTATTGGTGCAGTGCCGATGAATTTTTCCTATATCCTGTCCAATCCATTGCCTTAGAAAATTCATCTCAGTACACCATTAACCTCTTTTTAGTGTAGGAAAGTTCCATGATTTAATTTGTAACATCCTGAATTTTGACCCTAGAAGTACCAGAATTAGCCAAAAATGGGTAGGCTATTAGACTCCTTATGGTAAGAGTCCCGAAAGGCTAGAAATATTCACAAGGACCAAATTGCAAAGCAAAAATTTTCTGAGACTAAGAAAAGAAAAGGTTAAAGACTCTAATAAAGTCTCGAGGCCAAAGAATGAGAAATAGAGATGAATGCAGGCCAAAAGTTATGTTAGAGGTCTCAATAAGGTGAATTATGGGGTTAAGCCGAACTAGAGGCAAAATCGTAATTTTACAAAGTTTCGGGCTTGTAAGGGCAAAAATGGAAATTATGCCTGAAAATCCTAGAAAAATCCTAGAAAATGGAAAATAGCATGTTAAGGCTTGTATGTGAAGTTTTGAAGTCCAATATAAGAAGTTGAGGTAATTAAGAACTAAAAGTTGTGATAGGAACCTCAATAAGAGGATTTTCGAGGCTAAACCTAAGCAGAGGCCTAAATGCAAATTTTGCAAAATGTTAGACTTGAAAGGGTAGTGAAAGAAAGTTGGGCTGAATACTTCAAAAAAGTTTCAGAAAAATAGGAATAAGGTTCAGAGGCTCGTATAAGGCTAAAAATGATGAAAATACCCCTAGAAGGAATTTATGAAATTCCTAAGGTTTTAGCTAATTTTGAATATTAGCAAAAATTAAATTATTTAAAATATAGGGAGGTCTCAGACAATTAGATGAAAATGAGGAAAATACTTGAGGAATTATCACGAGTTTCAAAAATAATTCCGTCCCCCGAAAGCAAAGAAATTGACTTTAATAGAATTTAAAACCTATTTATACACTATCTGAGGAAAGTTAAAGTAAACTATCTAGAGGTTGAATCTTGACTTTAACAAAAATTCGCGAAATTTTTTGTGATGAATAAAGAGTATTGGTACCCACAAACAAATTTTTGGTGTTACACCTTACTTCTAGCACAATTTAGAATTTATTCTGAGATATTTTAGACCACATTGGATGGTCCTAGGTTTAAAAATATCCAAAAAAACACTGTTTTTTGGATTTTTACTATTCATGTGGTAAAAATCTAGTTTTCTGGTCCAATTTCAAAAAATCATAATTTAATTAAGAAAAATCGAAATAGAGTGGTTCAAAATTCTATAGAAAGATCTTTGAATGCTCTTTCAAGGAAAAATAATCTTATGAACCAATTCCATTTGCAAGAGTATCAGGTTTTTGTGAAAGTCACCTCTGTCCTTTGGGTAGAAGCTTTTTTTCCAGATTCTGGATCTTAAATTTGAACTATCATTAAAAATTGTATAGTTGGCCATTTTTAACATGCTACCTATTGATTTGAAGCTCATGACATGAAATGTAAGCATACCAAATTTTGTAAAGAAATTCGTTTAGGAACTTAATAAAAACATGACTTGAAATTGGCATCCTGCTTAGGGTTATAGCATTAAGCATATATACTTATACATGACCAAACATAGTTGTTTCCTCATGGTTCATCACCATTTTTATCCTTGGATTTGTAGCCTCCCTTTTGATGATTCATCCCCCAAAATGTTAGGTTACATATGGGGGATGAGACTTCAATGAAATCCCAATAGCAAGATCAATCAACCAAAACATCAACATGCATCAATTACATGCATTCCAACATTTTGCTATTAATAAGAAACTACTTTACCTCATACATGTAGCACTCTAACATGCAATAGCCAAGGCATTTAAAGGAAGGAGTATAGCTACACAATCATCATCATCATCATCATTTAGCTCAACCACATAATAGCACATGAAATTGCATAGCAATCAATGCAACAATTAACATTGAAGTTAATTAAATCTTACTACCTTAATCCAATGCTCTTTGATTCTTTGACCTTCTTCCTCTTCTCCACAATTAACAAACCCTAATCATGATAAATCACAAAAAGGACAGCAAGATTACAAACCATTCCACATAAAAATTAACAACATAGTTTAAGTAACTCCTAAACCCCCTTAAAGCTTCCATCTTTGTTCTTAGAATTTTTAGAGTTTATTTCCTTAACCCTAAAAATCCTTTCTTGGTTCATTCCTATATGGTTTTTCATATAGATTTCAAATATGCTCTTCGATTTAAAAAAAACAAACAAACTTTCCTTCCTTAAGAACCAAGCTTGACTGAATAGGGTTTAGATTTTTTCAAAAATCATAACTTTGATTTTAATGCTTCCAACACTTGTTCTTTAGGTTTATCCTATACCATTTTCCATTTGGAGCGCCATGGAAGCATCAAAACATTGAAAAACTCATCCTATGTTCTAGTTTTGAAAGTGGCTGAACCATACCTCTTGGTGTTCAACCATGAAAAAATTTTCAAAACAACACCAAACCACTTGAAATCACCTTGAATCATAGTGTCCCAGCTATGTTTAACAACAAAACTTCCTTCCCTACCCAAAGATCAATTTGACCAACACATAAAGGAACAAAAACAGATTTTTTTCAACCATTAAACTCAAGAAAAACAAGCAAGAAACCACAATCGATCATCCACTAACCTTAACTTCAAGCTCACTTGACTAAAGGTAGTGTCTTTCTTCTTGCTTGATCTTCAAAAATGGATCGCTAATGCTTCTTCTTCTCTTGGCTGAATGTGAAATCTGATTTTAGGGGGAGGAAGTTGTTTTTTAATGCCAAACAATTATCTCAACCACCATTATAAATGCTAAAAATATTCCAACCACCATGCTTTAATGCTATGCCATGTGTCACTTGCCTACCCCTCTTTGTAACTTCTCTTTTCAATAACTTAATTCAAATGAAATTAATTTCCAAAAGTCAAACTCTCCTCTACTTGAGGCTTGACACTTGGAAAGTTTGATTACTCTTTAATAAGGTCTTGACAAGTGGCAACTTGTGGGCCATGTAAAGTGCAAGACTCTAATCTACACTTTATCAGTACACTTTTACTCTGAGTTTAATTTCTTTTCTACAATTACAGTACTCTAGCCTTTGTAATTATTTTTTATTAGATCCATAATTTATTGTCCTCAAGTTTCTCTTCCCAAAGTGCCTTCCTTTGCTCAAACTCGAATTCCCATTACTTAAATAAAAAGGAAAGCTAATTTCCTTCTCTTTAGTGATTTTTTCACTTTTATGAATAATTAGGAAAAATCTTGGACATTTGAGAGTCTCCTTTTAATCCCATAATGTCTTATAATTCTGTAGGACATCAAAGAAATTTTTTTGGGATTTTATTCTCCTTCCAAATATTTATTTGGAATTTTCCAAATAAAAGGCCTTAAACTAGCTTAAATCACCCTTAAATTCTTTTGTAATTTTTTCAAGGATAATTTGGTCATAAAACCAATTATATAACCTTATATAATTCTTAAGGAATATTATTCTTATTTTTTCTTAATTTTTTGAGACTTGGAAATATTTCTCCATAATTATGTTTGACCAATTTTGCTTAATTAGTCAAACTTTGTATGATTGACTTGGAAAATCATAATAATTATTTTCCACCATAAATCTTCTATTTCTCCTTATCCTTTTTGGCCCTTGAATATTTAGGAATGTCCTTATTCATAATTACCATATTACTGGATGTGACATTTCTCCCCCCTAAATAAATTTCATCCTCGAAATTTGAGGCAGATCTTATTGGAAAAGTTCAGGATACTTTTCCTTTATCTCAGCCTCCATGTCACATCCAGCATTATGGTAATTAGAGATAAGAAATATTCTCAAATTATTGAAAATTAAAAATGATAAGGAAAAGTTAAAGGATTTTGGTGGAAAATAATTACAGTAATTTTTCCAAGCCAATTATACGAAATTGACTAATTAAGGAAAATTGGTCAAAATTTAAATAAGGAAAAATATTTTCAAGCTTTGGAAAATTAAGAAAAAATGAGGATAATATCCTTTGAGAGTTATATGAAATTATAAAGTTGGTTTTATAACCAAATTACCCTTAGAGAAATTATAAGAGAATTTAAGGGTGATTTAGGCTAATTAAGGGATTTTATTTGAAAAATTCCGAATAAATAAATTAAGGGGAATAAAATTCCAAGAAAATTCATATGAGATCCCAAGGAATTATATGAGATTATGGAATTAAATAAAGACCCTCAAGTGTCCAAGATTTTTCCAAATAAATGTGAAAAGTGGAAAAATCCCTAAAGAAAAGGAAATTAATTTTCCTTTATATTTAATTATTAGGAACTTAATTTTGAGACAAAGAGGGAAATTAGGAAAGATAAAAATGAGGAGATTAAATTAAGGATCTGATAGAAAATAATTACAGAGGGTAAGCTACTGTAATTATAGAAAAGAAGTTAAACTCATAGCCTAAAGTATACTGATAAAGCAAGATTGGTGTCTTGCAAATCCAAGGGATCCTATTGAGCCATGTGTCAAGCTCTTGAAGGAGAAGATTTGAATTAGCCAAGTGTCATCCATAAATGGAGAGGATTTTGACTTTAGTAATTAATTTCATTTGGAATTTTGTTAATTATGAGAGAGGAATCAAGATTTAGTAGGGTAATGACACTTGGACTATCATTAAAGAAGGTTGTTGGGATATTTTGAAGCATTAATCAAGCTCTTCTCTCCCCTAATTTCATATGCTCAATTCAGCCAAGGAGGAAAAGGGAGAGAAAAGAGAGAGTTTGAGAGAAAACAAGATAAAAGGGAGCACCTTTTATCATCCAAGCAAGGTTTCAAGGTTAGATCTTGGTTCTAGAGGTGTTCTTACTTTGTTTTCTTTCCTTTTTATGGTTAAAAATCTGTCTCCTCCCTCTCTTAATGTTGACTGAACTGATTAATAAAAAGGGGAAAGAAGTTTTGATCATCACACTTGCTAAGACACAACAACACAAGTTAGATCCTAGTGCTTGCAAGTAACTATAGGTTGTTTTAAAGCATTTTTCATGGTTGTTTTCTTGAGTGATCATTTTGGCCAAGTGAGGAACTGAACCCTAGGATGAGTTTTTCATTGTTTTAAGGCTTCCATGATGCTTAAAATGAGGAATGGTGTAGGGTAAACTAAAAGGAACAAGTGTTGGAAGCTTAAAAGCAAAGTTGTGATTTTTAGTTTTAAAGCCTCTAGTGGTTCGGTCAGGTTGTGGCTGGAAGAAGTAATTTTATTTTCATAAATCTAAGCCCATTTTTAGAATCTACATGAAAATCTATGTAGGAACAAGTCAAGAAGTGATTTTTAGGGTTAAAGAGAACCAAGTTTACAAATAGCGAACAAAGGAGGGAGCTTTATGGTTCAAGAATCATTTTGATTTATGTTCTTGCTTTTTCATAGTTAGATAATGATTATGGCTGTCCTTTTTGATGGATTACATGGTTAGGGTTTGATATTTGTCAAGGGAAAGAGGAGAAGGAAGAAAAGCTAAGACTTTTGGAGCAAGGTAGTAAGTTAAACCTAGCTACTACCACTAACTAGCATTATTGATTATTGTATGGTTAATTGCTATTATTGTGGTTGAGCTTTCTTGATTGTTATGTGGCTGCTCTATGTAGTATCTTGCTTTGGCCTTTGCATGTTTGAGTTTGCCAAATGATAAGCATGTTAGTTCACCAATAGTAGTTAATATGATCATGCATAATAATGATGCTTGCTTGCTGCTATAGTTGGTTAATTTGCTATTGGGATTTTCAAAAATCTCATCCTCCAAAAATAATGTAACATTTTAGAGCCTGAATCCTCCAAGGGAAAGCTGCAGATTGAAGGCTAATTTGTGGGGTTTAGCCACAAAAATTTGTGAGCTCATTTTGGTTATGTAAATATTAAACTAACAGTGCTGGAAGCACACTGACTAGTTCACGTGACTTTTTGATTATGCTCCCGAATGCTTTTAATCATGAAATTTGGTATGATGAAAGATAACATCTTGAGCTTCAATTTGATAGCTAATATGTTAAAAATGGCCCAGTATACGATTTATAATGATTTTTCAAACTTAATGGTCACAATCTGGGAATCAGGGTTTTTGGCAAAAGGATAGTATTGCTTTTTCAAAAACCTGATGCTTTCTCATAAGGAATTGGACAATGAGATTATTTTTACTTGAAAGAGGACTTAAATAGATTTAAGTAGAATTTTGAATCACCCCAATTGGATTTTTATAGAATAAGTTATAAATTTTTGAAGTTGGGTCAGAAAAACTGGATTTTTACCCGATGAACAGTAAAAATCCGAAATTTAGCGTTTTTATGGTAAAAAGTGAGCCCAAGACCATCCAATGTGGTCTAAAATGATTTTAAAAAGAACCTAAGTCAATATATTAGTATGGTGTGACACTCCATCTCCCACGTAGCTTCTTCTGGTGTAAGACCTTTCTAGACAACGTCGAACAGCAGAATTTGCCTATTCCTCAGCTGTTCGACTTTCTGATCAATGATTCAGTCTAGTCTGACCTCAAAAGAGAGGTTGTCTAAGAGCACAATGTCATCATAGCTTATGACATGTGTCAATTCTAGATGGTACTTCCTTAATTAGGAGACATAGAAGACATCATGAATTTGACTAAAATTTGAGAGAAGGGCCACTTATAAGTTACTGGTCCAGCCTTAGACAAAATTTGAAATGGTCCAACATACTTCGGACTCAATTTCTTAATCTTTAGGGATTGACTGACTCTCGTCATTGGAGACACTTTGAGAAAAACATGATCACCAACCTTAACTCTAACGATCTCCTTCTAACATCTATGTAGCTCTTTTGTCTACTTTGAACCATTAGGAGTCTTTACTGAATAGCTTTAATTTGATGGGAAATCTGATTCACTTTATCAGGACCATACATACTTCTTTCATCGAACTCTATCCAGTACAAGGGAGATCTACACTTCCTCCCATAGAGTGCTTTGTATGGCGCTATTCGGATACTTGAATGGAAACTGTCGTCTTAAGCAAATTAAGCTAACGGTAAGTGTGTATCCTAGTTACTGTCGAAATCAAGCACATATGTTCGTAGCATATCTCCTAATGTATGTATCGTTCTCTCCGCTTGTCCATCCATCTGTGGATGGTGGGCTGTACTGAATCTAAGAGTAGTGTCCATTTCTTTCTGTAAGGACCTCTAAAACGTTGAAGTAATTCTCAGGTCTCAATCCGAAACAATACTACTTGGGACACTAAGTAGTCTAACAATTTTCTTAACTTTATCTTCTATTTCTCACTGTAGTTAGTGCATTCTTGCCAAAATGGCTAACATTTATGGCTTTAGCACCCTCTTACATTACTTCCCAGGGTCACCCTTTCTTAGGCTACTCTTGCCGGAGCACGCTTAACTGAACAGTGCTGACGGAATCTGAGACACTGATTCTGATAGGCTTAAACCCTGGTACTTTACTATCTTAAACCCTTCTTGATCTATTTTTAGTTAGGTCCTTTTAGCTTACATTCTTATCTCTCGCCTCATCTTAAAGATCTGCCCATCAATACTCAGTCTATCTCTATATCACAAGGGGTTCTCCTGTATCTAGAGATAGCCTGAATGTTTCTTTTTCAAGTCTTATGGCTTTAATTCTTCTAACTTTGGCTTTCCTCTATTAATTAGAAGGAAATTAAACCCAACCTAATCAATGATAAGGTTATCTGGAAGGAGGTCCTGGGTACTCTCTCAGTACTGGTTCACAACTAAAGGAGGTTTCCATATCTCTAACTCATCTTTGGTCTTCATCTTCTCAAAGTGGTACCATACTCTCAAGATCTCTGGGAGACTTTCGACTATAGGACTAAGTAAAGTCACCTCCTTATAGTTGGTCACCTAACTGATAATTCCCCAAAACTGTTTCAAGAACCAATACCATTCTCTTAGGCCTCATGTCAATTCCCCAGGCCACCTATTTGTCTTTTTAAGTGCCTAAGCCAATCTGCCTTAGGAGTTCTCTTATTCCTCCATATACGCTTATTGTCTCTTACTATTTTAGAATGGTACAGAGAGAGGACTTATGCAACTTCTCTTTCCTCTACTTTACCTTTTAGTATGAGCATCCTCTAACATGCATAATGCCTAGTTTTTAATGCAAGGAGTGCAAGCTCTTTGTTGCACCTTACTATCGGATCTACTTAGGATTTAATTAAAACCATTTTAGACTACATTGGATGGTCTTGGGCAAATAATTCATGAAAAACACTGATTTTCAGATTTTTACTGTTCATCGGGTAAAAATCCAGTTTTCTGGCCCAACTTCAAAACTTCATAACTTAATTTAGAAAAATTAAATGGAGTGGTTCAAAATTCTATAAAAATATCCTTGAATGCTTTTTCAAGGAAAATTAATCTTATGAACCAATTCCATTGGAAAAAGCGTCAGGTTTTTGTGAAATTCACCTCTGTCCATTTGGCAAAAATCCTTTTTCCAGATTCTAAACCTTAACTTTGAAAAATCATTAAAAATCATGTAGTTGGTCATTTTTAACGTGCTGCCTATCAATTTAAAGCTTGTGATGTGAACTCTAAGCATACTAAATTTTGTGTAGAAATTTGTTCAGTAACTTAATAAAACGTGGCTCTAAACTGACGTCCTGCTTAGGGATTACAGCACCAACCATTGATATTTATACATAACCAAAAGTCCACGAATTTCTATGGTGTGACACCATAATTTAGCCTCTAATCTGCAGCTTGCCCTTGGGAGTTTCAGGCCCTAAATTGTTAGACTGTATTTGGGGGATGAGAGTTTAAGAAATCCCAGCAGCAAGATCAATCAACCAAAACATTAATATTCATCAATTACAAGCATTCCAACCTTTTGCTATTAATAGGGAACTACTTTACCTCATACATGTAGCACTCTAACATGCAATAGCCAAGGCACATAAAGCAAGGAGTATAGCTACACAATCATCATCATCATCATCATCATTTAGTTCAACCACATAATAGCACATGAAATTGCATAGCAATCAATGCAACACTCAACATTGAGGTTAATTAAATCTTACTACCTTAATTCAATGCTCTTTGATTTTCTTGTTTTTCTTTCTTGCTTCCACAAATGCCAAACCCTAACATGACAATCCACAAAAAGGGCAGCAAGAATCATCAACCATTCCACATAAGAATCAATAACATAACTCAAGTAACTCCTAAACCCCTTAAAGCTTCCATCTTTGTTCTTGAATTTTTAGAGTTGGTTTCTATGAACCCTAAAAATTCCCTCTTGACTCATTCCTATATGATTTTTCATGTAGATTCCAAATATCTACTTGGATTTAAGAAATTAAAATTCCTTCTTTTAGTTTTAGCTTGGCCGAACCAATATGGTTTACTTTCCAAAAATTACAACTTTGATTCTATGGCTTCCAGCTCTTGTTCTTTAGGTTTACCCTACACCATTTTTCATTTTGAATACAATGGAAGCCTCAAAACTTTAAAAAACACATCCTAGGGTCCAGATCTTGCTTTGGCCAAAGTAGATCTCAAGCAACACAACAAAGAAAACACTCCAAAATCAACCTACAACCACTTGTAACCACTAGGATCTATCATACTTTGAAGTGTTCTAGCAAGATTTAACAACCAAACTTCCTTCCCCACTCAATAAACATTTCAGCCAACTCAAGAAAAAGGAGAGAACCAGAAATTCTAAACATACAACTCAAGCAAATAAGGCAAGGAACAACTTAGAACTAAAAACTTACCTTGGATCTCACTTGTATGCGTAAAGTTGAAATCCTTGGTTTTCCTTTGAAGTTCTTCTTTTTCCTCTCAAGCTCTCTCTTGGCTGAAACATATTCAGAAAATAGGGGAGGAGAAGCTCATTAAGGCACCAAAAATATCTCACCAACCAACATTAATGCTATGCCATGTGTCGAATGCTTACTTAGTCTTAATACTCTCTCTTAATTAACTTAAATCATAATGTAATTAAATTTCAAAGTCAAGATCCTCCCAATTGGTGGCTTGACACTTGGAAAGCTTTAATTACCATCCATTGAAGGCTTGACAAGTGGCAACTTATGGGCCAAGCAAAGTGCAAGACTCTGATTAACACTTTATCGATGCACTTTACTCCGGATTTAACTTCTTTTCTATAATTACAGTGCTCTGGCCTTTGTAATTATTTTTTTCAGATCCATAAATTATTCTCCTCATTTTTATCTTCCCGAATTGCCCCCTTTGTCTCAAATTTAATTTCCCAATAATTAAATAAAAAGGAAAACAATTTTCTTCTCTTTAGTGATTTTTCCCACTTTTCAGAGGAATTGGGAAAATCTTGGATACTTGAGGGTCTTCTTTTAATTCCATAATCTCTTATAATTCCTTGGAATATCATAGGAATTTTCTTGGGATTTTATTCTCCTTAAAAATATTTATTTGGAATTTTCCAAATAAAGGACCTTAAACTAGCTTAAATCGCCCTTAAATTCTTTTGTAATTTCTCTAAGGGCAATTTGGTCATAAAACTAATTTTATAATTCATATAATTCTCAAGGAACATTGTCCTTATTTTTTCTTAATTTTCTAAGACTTGGAAATGTTTTTCCATAATTATTCTTGACCAATTTTCCTTAATTAGTCAAACTTTTCATAATTGGCTTGGAAAACTATAATAATTATTTTCTACCAAAATTCTTCTATTTCTCCTTTTCATTTTTGACCCTTAATTATTTAAGAATATTTCTTATTCATAATTATCATAGTACTGGATGTGACACTCTTACTGGTTGCTATGTCTGTAGCGTGCCATCCAGACATCTTATCCCTATAAGAGGGAGCCTCTCTTTCTGTTCGCAGCTGATTCTGGAAGTTATAAGGAGAGAACTTATAAGGTTGTTCTTTCTGCTTGCTCTAGTACTCTGCTCAGCTCAGGCACATCCAAGCCTAGCTTTGTTCTTGGCTAGTCATGCTTCCATTGGGTAAGGTCAACTCTGTTTGCCTTGCCTCAACTGCTTCCCTTTCCTACTCGGATAGGATATCTTGCTCTATCTAGAGTAACGTCAATTCTAACTTGGAGGACTAATTCCCACTTTCTCTGGGAAGATTCTTGGCCAAGACCTTATCCCTTCACAAAGGGTGCCTCTTAACCTAAACCTTAAGTGACTGAGTATCTCTTAACATTATTAGGAACATGTCAACCTATTAAGCTAGTTCCCTACACAGCTATCTGTCTCTTTCTCTTCTTCTTGATCCTTAAGAAACTTCACTAAGGTTATCCATCTTGACTTCACTATCCCAAGTTCCTATTTGTCTATTCTAGGACTTGAGATAGCTACTCTAACATAGTGCCCCAGTCCTAACAAGGCTGTAAGAGTTTGTCTAGCTTAGGTGGCCACTACACCTTCTTAGTGGTGTGTAGACTTAACCCCTAACTATCTTGTTCAACTCCTCATCACTACTTTTCCTCTTAAGAGGGAATCTGATAACTCTAAATAGTGGCTACCTCTCTCTTTCTGACCTTTACTAATCTTACTCTTTGCGACCTCTAAGAGTCGTTGTGTCTTGTTGAGATACCACCTTAATATCTGAGAGTTATTATGTTCCTTCGTCATGACAAGAATCCTTGTTTGTAGTGATGAAAGTTACCACCTCCTTTAGTAATCACTCTATATTCATTCATTGCCACTAATTCCCTTAGTTCATCATGACGAAACACACTTTTCTCTTAATCTCTGCTAGTCTTACTTAGCTTCATGCATTATACCATTGCCCGTCTGGGCTTCCATTACGAAGTTCAACTTAACTTTTAGATTTAACTCCATTTCTCTTAGGGGTAGGATAAGGGTTTTGTTCTTGCTATTATGAGACGACAACCAATTCAATCCAATTACCACATCAATTTCACGGAAGGCATACATATCAAATGTACTATCCCAGAGTGCATTGGTGTGCACACATGCATGTCATAAGGTAATATGTTTATAACCAAGCCAAGTCTTTTAGAACAACATATGAGACAAGAAAATGACTAGCACTCGAATTAAACATTACAATCACAGGGCAGTTGTTAATAATGATCATGCCTTGGGATCATTTCAGGAGACTTCCAATTTCTTCCCCTGTGATGGCAAATACTCGTCCTTGGGTGTGCGACCTTACCTTCTTTGTATTCTGCGGGCATTCTTTTGAGAAGTGTCTGGGCTTACCATAGGTATAGCAAACATTCTATCTGGCCATACACGGTCTGTCATCGTGATTCTTGCCACAGGTTAGGCATTTCTTGCCATTTAGGGGCTTATCCCCTTTCTCATTCTTTTGGTTGTCCCATGGCCTTTTTCTCTTCCTGTTATCATTAGAAGAGGTTTCACCCTGATCTCCCTTCTCCAACTTAAGAGTAGATTTAATCGTCAGATGATGATTTAAGCTATTCTCTGTAATTCAGTAGGCTTCAACCGCCTAATTGAAGTGCTCAAGCTGCCTGGGAGCAATCATCTCCCTTAAGGAATACTTTAGTCCTCTGACCATTTTCTTCGTCGTCTGCCTTTCATCCTCTCGTAGCAAAGGTAATTGGATTAGTGAGAGAGATGGATAAACTTAGCTAGGTACTCATCAAATAGCTCGTTATCCTTCTACTTCATGGTCGAGAATTCTGCTTTCCTTTCATCCCTGATTAACCTCGGGAAGTACTTCTCATAAAAATGCTCTAGGAATACTTCCTATGTCACTCTTATGTTCCAAGCATCAAGAATAAGTTTGGTGTTCTTCCACGGCATCCTTTTCTAGCTTGTAGATCGCCATTTGGGCTTTCCACTTAGTCAAAACCTTAAAAATCTTTTCCAAGCGGTTAATCCAGTCCTCTGCCACTTGGACAACCAACACTCCATCGAATGACAGTGGATTGTGTTTGCAAAAACAGGTCATCCACTGTTGGATGCTATCAGGGTCTACTACTAATGTTGCCTGTCTAGGCCGTTATTCAGATGCTTGAACCATGGAAACTTCTTCTTTTGGCTACCTCCTATCGAGGTTAGCCACTGCCTCTACTACTGCTACTTCTATTGTGGTGTCTCTTTCTTGTTCCTGGCAAACTTGTGTCGCCCTCACCTCTTTAATAATCCTTTATCACTGTTCTAAGCGATCCAAAATTAACCATAGCGGATTGGGAGGGACCCTTACGTCATGTTCTGAGGGTCTCTCTGGTGAAGTGTTTTATCGGGTTCTAACCGTTGCTCTAACTAAACAGGTAGCATAACAAAGGAATAAGAATAAACAACATGCTTCGATTTCATTTAATAGAATACACATTCGTCATATATCATTCAAGCATCAATCATCAGTCATAGCAATATAGTTCAAACATACATAGCAATCAAGCATGCCAGACTAACCTACTATGGTTAGTTGTAACAATACAAGTCCTACGTCAGTGTTACAAAGGTTTAACTGACTACCTAAAGAGGGAAATAGCAAAGCCCTCAAGGCTCTGGATCCACTCCTCAACATCAGATCTCATTATCTGATCCCAGTGACAGAACTCATTCTGCCATGAGGGTGTGAACGGTAGCCTGTACGTCATCGTCAGGATCCATTCTGCATCTTAACTTTAAGGAAAGGTATTCCTCACAAAGATCTCAAGGGCATCTATGGGATCATTGAAGATAGCGCTATCCATGCAATTATAAAATGTCTCTCACACCATTTTTCCAAAGCCGGGTCTTAGGGAACACTTTAAGCAATGCTAATATCTAGTCCATCATCTCTAGGGTAGCATCTTCCTTATTCACATAATGGTAGAGCTTTCGAATATCCTCTAGATATCTCAGGTACACATGGACATTCTGATTCTCATCGGGCTTAATGTACCAGTCCTTCTCCCTAAAGTCCTTGGCTAGGTCCTTTATGGTGTGGAATTCTTTCATGATTGGAAGGAGTTTGACTTCACTAGGTCCAGCTCTATTATCATCAGATATTTCAATTACCTCAATCCTTTGAGGATTATTGGAAGCAACTGTGGCTATGTCAAGCGGAGAGTTACTCTCCTATAAGGTATCATAGTAGAAATCTGCTACAAGGCTATAGTCTTCATCCTCATCAAACTATTGAGGGAAAGGTTCTCCTAGTCTACTCTAGTTAACTGAACCCTCTGAGTCACTATTATAGCCACAACAAGCCATTTTACTTTGCTCTACATTGTAATAACCACACCATCCAATAATTGAACAGTAATATTCTCCTGCAGCAATATGTCAATTTTCTTTTTAACTGACACGTTATCTAAGCAGAGCATTCTATCCAATGCTCTGATACTGAAAATGTTACACCTTACTTCTAGTACAGTTTAGAATTTATTTTGAGGTATTTTAAACTACATTGGATGTCTTGGGTTCAAAAATATCCAAAAAATGCTGATTTTCAGATTTTTACTGTTCATGCGGTAAAAATCCAGTTTTCTGGTCTAATTTTGAAAAATCATAACTTAATCAAGAAAAATCAAAATAGAGTGGTTCAAAATTCTATAGAAAGCTCTTTGAATGCTATTTTAATGAAAAATAATCTTGTAAACCAATTCCATTTGCAAAAGTGTCAGTTTTGTGAAAGTCACCTCTGTCCTTTTGGTATAAGCTCTTTTTCCATATTTTGGACCTTAGCTTTGAAATATCATTAAAAATTGTATAGTTGGCCATTTTTAACATGCTACCTATTGATTTGAAGCTCATGACATGAAATTTACGCATAATTTTGTGAAGAAATTTGTTTGGGAACTTAATAAAAATGTGGCTTGAAATTGGCGTCCTACTTAGGGTTACACCATCAAGCATATATACTTATACATGACCAAACATAATTGTTTCCTTATGGTTCATCACCATTTTATCCTTGGATTTGCAGCCTCCCTTTTGATGATTTAGCCCATAAAATGTTAGATTACATATTGGTGAGAACCTACAAGGGAAAAATCCCACGAACCCACAACCGATTTGAATATACACACCCCAAGAACGTAAACAAAGGTCTAGTGATCCACTTGAACCCTTGAACACAGGAGAACAAGGACCCGAAGTGTTGAAAGATGCCACAAGGTTGATCAAGCCTTGATAAGTCTGTTAGTTCAATGAAGAACCCTAGAGAGAACCCCTCTAAAGTCAGAAATTGCAAAATGCAAGTTTTTCATTCAAATTCCAAATCTGCCTCCAAAATGAGGGTTACAATATCTTATAGAGGATACATTCAAAAATCTGACCTAAAAAGCATTAAATGCAATCTTGAAAATCAAAATATAAAATACTAACTTAAATAAAATCGTAAGGACTTGATTTAGGTAACTTGGAAACTCAAAATTCAAATCTGCCAACTAATTATGAATTTTCGTTCAAATGCATTTAATAAAATATAATCAGCATATCAGGCCCAAAATATGATTAATTAGGCCCAAATGAGTCTTCTCATGTGTTATACTTGATCCAAGCTCCTTAGATTGAAGTCTCCAAGCCCAAGATATGATCAGCAGCTTTCTTTTTCAGCCCAAATGACATTAGAGACGTCCTCAGCATTTTCATCTAGATTTGATGCTCCAATAAATGCCATTTGCTTTGTCAAGGTGTCTTGCACTAGCCCGCTCAAAGCTTCCTTAATTCTTTTAGCTCTTGCTCTTGTGATTGGTCCAGTTAGGATTTGCAATGGATCATTGGAAGTTGATTTAGCTTGCTGTATCACATCACATATGGGGGATGAGATTTTAATGAAATCCCAATAGCAAGATCAATCAACCAAAATATCAACATGCTTCAATTACATGCATTCCTACCTTTTGCTATTAATAGGGAACTACTTTGCCTCATACATGTAGCACTCTAACATGCAATAGCCAAGGAATTTAAAGCAAGGAGTATAGCTACACAATCATCATCGTCATCATCATCTAGCTCAACCATATAATAGCACATGAAATTGCATAGCAATCAATGCAACAATTAACATTAAAGTTAATTAAATCTTACTACCTTAATCCAATGCTCTTTGATTCTTTGACCTTATTCCTCTTCTCCACAATTAAGAAACCATAATCATGATAAATCGCAAAAAAAAAGTAGCAAGATTACCAACCATTCCACATAAAAATTAACAACATAGCCTAAGTAACTCCTAAACCCCCTTAAAGCTTCCATCTTTGGTCTTAGAATTTTTAGAGTTTATTTTCTTAACCCTAAAAATCATTTCTTAGTTCATTCCTACATGGTTTTTCATGTAGATTCCAAATATGCTCTTTGATTTAAAAAAAGAACTTTCCTTCCTCAAGAACCAAGCTTGACCGAATAGGGTCTAGATTTTTCCAAAAATTACAACTTTGATTTTAATGTTTCCAACACTTATTCTTTAGGCTTATCCTACACCATTTTCCATTTTGAACACCATGGAAGCATCAAAACATTGAAAAACTCATCCTATGTTCCAATTTTGAAAATGGCCGAACCATACCTCTTGGTGTTCAACCATGAAAAGCTTTTCAAAACAACACCAAACCACTTGAAATCACCTTGAATCATAGTATCCTAGCTATGTTTAACAACAAAACTTCCTTCCCTACCCAAAGATCTATTCGGCCAGCACCATAAAGGAACAAGAATAGATTTTTTTTTCAACTATCAAACTCAAGAAAAATAAGCAAGAAACCACATAGGATCATCCACTAACCTTAACTCCAAGCTTACTTGACCAAAAGTAGTGTCTTTCTTCTTGCTTGATCTTCACAAATGGATGGCTAATGCTTCTTCTTCTCTTGGCTGAATGTGAAATCTGATTTTAGGGGGAGGAAGTTGTTCTTTAATGCCAAACAATTATCTCACCCACCATCATAAATGCTAAAAATATCCCAACCTCTATCCTTTAATGCTATGCCATGTGTCACTTGCCTACCCCTCCTTATAACTTCTCTCTTTAATAACTTAATTCAAAAGAAATTAATTTCCAAAAATCTCCTCTACTTAAGGCTTGACACTTGAAAAGTTTAATTACTCTTTAATAAGGGCTTGACAAGTGGAAACTTGTGGGCCAAGAAAGTGCAAGACTCTATAATCTACACTTTATCAGTGCACTTTTAATCCGAATTTAATATTTTTTCTATAATTACAGTACTCTGGTCTTTATAATTATTTTTGTGTTAGATCAATAATTTATTCTCCTTAATTTTCTCTTCCCAAAGTGCCCTCCTTAGCTCAAACTCGAATTCCTATTACTTGAATAAAAAGGAAAGCTAATTTCCTTCTCTTTAGTGATTTTTCCACTTTTCTAAATAATTAGAAACAATCTTGGATATTTGAGAGTCTCCTTTTAATCCCATAATCTCTTATAATTCCTTGGGACATCAAAATAATTTTGTTGGGATTTTATTCTCCTTCTAAATATTTATTTGGAATTTTTCAAATAAAAGCCTTAAACTAGCTTAAATCACCCTTAAATTCTTTTGTAATTTTTTCAAGGGTAATTTGGTCATAAAACCAATTATATAACCTCATATAATTCTCAAGGAATATTATCCTTATTTTTTCTTAATTTTCTGAGACTTGAAAATATTTCTTTATAATTATTTTTGACAAATTTTTCTTAATTAGTCAAACTTTACATAATTGACTTAGAAAATCATAATAATTATTTTCTACCATAAATCTTCTATTTATCCTTATCTTTTTTGGCCCTTGAATATTTAGAAATATCCTTATTACTAATTACCATATTACTGGATGTGACACTCGGAGTCATGGACCAGTAGAAAGGATTCGGTCAAGTTTATTCCGAAATAAATATTATTAATTCTTTTAATGGAAGAATAAGGAAAGAGCATCACTTCCTCTTTAGGCATGTTATATAATGCCATGTGGACTTATTTAAGATGAGAAAAGGGTACCAGAACATGTTCCAGTGGTACTAGGAAAGTCAGGACCTGAAAAACCACCCGATATGATGCAGAATAGAAAGATAGGTGGAGGAATATCTAAGGGCTCCATTTTGCACGAATTTCTTATTAATTTACTCCCTATTTTAATGCCAAAATGATGAAGTGACATGGAAGAGATGCTTGTACAATTGGATCAACAACATGTGTACGATTGGGTATAAGACGCGTGTACAGTTGGTTGAAGAAAAAGGCTGCTACCTAAAAATAAGAAACTAACCTAAAATATTCTTATGCAATCTTTGACCAAAAGGCCTTATTTAATGCAAATAAAAATGGAAACTTAAAAAAATGAAATTAAGCCATAACTAATACATAAAGACGCCTTCTTGATGCTTCTTGAATATTCTTGGACGTCACTTATGCTCCTCCTCCAAGGCACATGCTTGTCACATGGTATTTTGAGTGAATTCTTAAATCTAGACTGCACATGGGCCTTGTACATCATCTTGTTTGGCTTCTAGTAATGTAATCACCATGTTTGGACCCTTGATGGGCTGATTGAGGGATGCTTCTTCCAAATAAATGGGCTCTAACTCTTTAAGATATTTTATCAAACAATTCAGCGCCTCTTTCATAGATTTGGTCCTTGCTCTTGTCATTGGGCCTGCAATGCCTTGTAATGGGTCTTGTAGAATATTGGACTTTCATCTTTTAGCTTGGGCTCCACACTCTGTGTTTTGGTCTTCCTTTGATGCTTGATCATGCCATGCTTCTCTATCAAGAAAGCAACCACCTTTAATCGAGTTAGCTGGGATTTGAGGTTATTAGATGGTTCTATAATGTTTCTTACTTGATTCCCTTGAGTTTGATGAAGGAAAATTCTATCTATTCCCCTTAGTGGTGTTGGCCGAAATGAACAATGGTTAAGTTGTTATTGAAAAGATTTCATGGCCGGTTCACTAGGGGTATGGTTCGACCAAGATGGAAACTACAACCTAGGATGAGATTTTCAAGGTTTTGATGCTTTCATTATATTTAAAATGAAAAATGGGGTAGGGTAAACCTAAAGAACAAGTGTTGGAAGCATTAGAATCAAAGTTGTGAATTTTGGAAACCTAACCCCTATGTCCAGCCAACTATGGTCCTTAAGGAAGGAGTTTTCTTTTCATGAATTCAAGCTCATAATTGGATTCCTTAGGTAAAATTATGTAGGATTGGCCTAAGGGAATAATTTTTATAAGGCTAAAACATCAATCCAAAATTTAGAGGAGATCTTAAGTTCAAGAGAGTTAGTCTTGAACTTTATGTAATAATCCCTTGATCCTAATGGATTGTATGATCAATGTGACTATTTTTAGGACCTTGAAACATCTAAGAGGATGTTTGTTGATATTGACCAAAAGTCCACATGGTTAGGAAGTCAAGGGAATCAAACGAAAAGCAAGAGGAAAGTTTGAAGTGTAAGGTAGTGAACTTACCTATTGTCATTACTTGATGTTGTATGCTTGTGTGTTGCTGTATACATGTTGTTTGAATGTTATTATAACATGTTTTGGCTATTGTAATTTCTATTCATGATGTGTAGATTATGTTTCTATGACCACGCATCAAGAAGTTAGCTTTGAGCATGCTAATATGTCATTAATTAACAAGAGAATAAGCGAGTTGTATGTAGTGTATTAGCATCCATCTATCATGATTAATATGGTATTATTTGCTACTGAGATTCCCTCAAATCCCACCCCTCACTAACCAACCATTTAGGTCAATCAATGATGGGCAATAATGGCATGAGAAGCAAGGAGAAGAAAGTGGAGAATTATTGATGTTAATGAATGAGGTTAATATTCAATGTACCATTCTCCTATTTGGTAAATTATGTTTATGGATGTCAATGATGCCATGTAATTAATTACAATGTTTATGAGATGAATGAAAATGTATGAGAATGAATGGAAAAGAGTAAACCCATGTTATGTATGCCAAAGAAATAAAAAGAATTAAAACAAGCAAAGGTAAAGGGATAAAACGTAGGTCATGGAGCAGTTAGTTTCAAGCCTCAGTTTGACCTATCCATTGAATGATTTAAGCCACAAAATTTGGTAGCCTTATAGTACACATCCCAAGATTTAAAATGAGAGGTAGATCACCTTAATTGGATATGTACACAAGGAGATATGTTCATTTGATATTTTTTCATTAAAGAGCTTTCAAATAGATTTTCATGGAATTTTGGAACACCTCCATATAATTTTTCTAGAATTAGTTATGATTTTTCAAAGTTAGACCTGTAATCTGAAAATTGCATAGTGAACAGTGATTTTACGAAAAGTAACGTCCAGAATGTAAATTTTGAGCAAAAGACCATCCAATAAGGTCAGAAATGGTTCTAAATGAACTCTAAGGCATCCTAGAAGTAAGATGTAACACATGATAGAGTAAGTGATCAATAAATGGTGAAATATAATTAAAGTGATTTTATAAATGGAAATACTTTTAGGTTCAGTACAAACTTATTTCCTCCAAATTTGTATGCCTTCATATCTTTTCAAAAGAGAATTATATGATTAAAGAAAGATGAGAAAAATTTGAAGATAAAAAGAAGATATGTTTTATGAAAAATATCATGAAGAATTGTATGGGTGCATTGATCGAATGCGTGATCAATAATCACTTGATTGATCATCTTATCAATAAAACTAAGCTATTGTGAAAACAACCCTTAAGCAAGATGATCGAACATTTGATCGATAAAGGTTTAATCAAACAAGTGATCAAAAAAGTAGTTCAAAGAAGATTTAGACAATTATGCATGAAGATATGTTGATGATGATTAAGTGATCGATTAATAAATAATCAATTGAGTGATCGATTAATGACTCCAAAAAGCTTGCTTTGATCAAATAACTTCTATGAAAAGAATGCAGAAAGATATGATGATGATCGATTAATAAATAATCGATTAAGTGATTGATTAATGACTGTAAAAAGCTTGCTTTGATTGAATAAGTTATCGATCATTGACTATAAAAACCTTGTTTTGCAATGTAACTAAGAATACTTTGACAGAACACATTATTGATTAACTAGAAATGATTTGACACACAGTGTTCAAATAAGTTATCGATAGAATAATAATCGATAAAGTGATGGATAATACAAAAACTATTCAACACAATAATTAAGTTAAGGAAACTTTACCAATTATCTGAGTCATTGTTGATTACCTCTTGATCAATCAGGTGATCAATAATCCTTTTGTTATGGGACAAAGGAAGTTGTACCTTGTTCTGATCATTTATTGATTAATCAATTATCGATAATTTGCTGTAATATCTTATACTCAAATATTTCTATTAGTGATCGAATACTTGATTGATTAACCTATTTTCACAATGAACTATTATAACAGCAAGGCATCACATAACAATTATCTGACACAGGTTCGATTAACTATTGATCGAACACTTGATCGATTAACTTGACAATTATGCAGAGAAACTAAAAACTAAATTTGTTATCATTAAAACCTTTAAATCTAATATTCTCCCCCTTTTTTATGACGACAAAATATAAGAGGATATAGAATATTTAAGTTTCAAGAATCTAAGCAATAGGTTAGAATAACTTTGTAAAATTCAAAAACTAAAAATCTAAAGGCTGTGAACTGACAGTAAACTGGTATTGTGCAGAAACTAACAAACTTTATAATTTGAAAACTATAATACGCCAGAATTGTGTAGAAACTGATAAAATTCATAAAACACAGGAACTCAACAACAAAATTAAAACAAATTAAAATAGAAAAAAATATTAAGTCTATTATAAATCTTTAGAATTCTTCTTCCCCTTTTTGTCAGCATCAAGAGAGGAGGTAGAAGGAGAAAAAAAGAAGGTAAGGTAAAAGAAATTGGAAGTGGAGGAAGCTGTGAGAATGGAGAGAGAGCTTGAGAGATAGGAGGTAGTGGTTGAGGTTGAGGTATATGGACTACAACAATGGCTAGTGAGGTAAAAGATGTGGGGATAGTGGTGAGTGGTGTGGGTTCTGAGGTAGGTATAGGTTCAGTATATGGAGATGAGGAAGGATGTGACAACAGGTCCTCATAGGAGAATGAGGTGCTAGGTCCAATGAAGTTAGCACAGAGTGAGGTGACCAAGCCTTTAAGCTCTTTAAGTTCCTTCTCTACAGAATCAAATTTTTGAGGTACCTCCCTTTTTAATGTTGCCATGGCCTGTCTGTGAAGATCCTAGACTATACACAATCTTTTAAGCTTTTTATCTGAAATTGCTCCATAATCCCTAGCAGTGGCATACATCTTTTTCTCAAATTCTTACAGTTCAGTGTGGAATGTCTCGGATGGTGTTGCCATAGAATGAAGGACCAGAGGTTTGAGATGGCTTTGTAGAGGATTGAGCTTCATCTTGACCCCTTGAAGTACTGGCCACCAATTGCTTTCCTTTCCCCTTTCTTGCCAGTTTTTATGAAGGTCGAAAAGGCATTAGAATCCTCATTTTGTTCAATTGATTGATTCTAAAGATGGGAATTTTTTCTTTGACTTCCCCAGGCTCCAAATGTGCAATGTTATGCACCTGGCTAAAAGAAGTATGAGGCCAGTTGAGGATAGGGAATTGGGAGTGGATTTGGACTTGTGGGGGGTGAAATTCTTCATTTTACTGTAAATTAAAGCCCTAATATAAATATTCTCTCCACTAATAATTCTAACCAGTAAGATGTAATCATCTTGATTCAGATAAGAGAAGCTGCTAGATTTGTTCACCATACTCCTGGAGTATATATAATGAATTATTCGATAATAATCACACATTTGTTTTGAAGGGAAATTCAATTCTCCAGGATAAGTGTCACTCTACATCAAAATCTTGTAAACCTTTATATCATTCATGTTAGGTCCTTTAACATGTTCTTGAGTTCCTAGGAACTCATTTATCTTTGCAGAGGTTAGTGTAATGGTTTTGCCTCTAAGTTTTGTAGTTAGAAATTTCTTCACCAAGTTATCCTGTTCACCATATTATTCTACTGATTCCATGTTACAGTAGAATCTCTTAACAACCTTGGGCAATATTCTCTACCGATGCTTAGCCAATTTGAATAGTATCCTAAAAGGTCATTTGAGTCTAATTTGGTTTTCTCATTGTTTTTTAGGCTTTCTAAATCCACAAAAACCACTGGACAAAACTTTCGAGTTGCAAAGTCTACTTTAAATTTGAGCATACTCACATCTTTATCCAAGTTTCTAATTAAAAACTCAGTAGTTGATTGAGATGGAGTACCTTGAGCAAGAATTTGTTGAGACACCCCCTTATCAGTTTTTATTTCTTGTGTCTCAGCTGTTTGGGTACTGTGATTTGTAGGGTAGTATCCACAACTTTCTGAACTGAGATTTGCTCGTCAAATTTTGTTTTGGATCCTTCAGAGACTGCAGGCAATTTGGATACAGACCGAGTTTGCCTTTTGCTCGGTGTCTATTGAAAAATCCTACCTTTAACCCCTCAGAGTACGCATTAGTAAGCATTATGGTTCAAGCAAGTCAAAATGAAAACCCGTGGATTAAAAATTTCAACAAAACTACTCGGATTACTATTCACTGTTTAAATTCAAATTTCAAGTCCAATTTTGAAAAATCATAATTACTTATATAAAAATTGTATTGAGGTGTTCTAAAATTCTATGGAAAGCTCCTTCAATTCTCTTTAAGGAAAAAAAATATCAAACTGGACTTATCCATGACCAATTCATACAGTTTAATCAATAAAAATTACTATTCATTTGATAAAATTTGGAACTTCCAGATTCTGTATCTCAAATTTGAAAATTTGTATCTCCTTGCATACACATCCAATTAAGGTGATCTAGCTCTCATTTTAAAGCTTAGGATGTGTAATATAGCTCTGCCAAATTTCGTGGCTTAACTCATTCATTTGCTAGGTCAAACTGGAGCTACAAACTCACTGCTCCATGACCTACGTTTTATCCCTTAACCTCTTTTTACTTTAATTCTTTCTATTTCTTTAGCATACATAAATTGGATTTACACTTTCCCAATCATCCTCATACATTTCTATTCATCCTATAAACATTGTAATTAAATACATGGCATTATTGGTGAAACATTCTACCTTTAACCCCTCAGAGTGTGCATTTGTAAGCGTTATGGTTTAAGCGGATCACAACACAAGCCTGTGGATTAAAAATTTCGACATAATTACTCGGGTTACTATTCACTGTTTAAATTTTGGATTACAGGTCCAACTTTGAAAAATCATAACTAATTCTATAAAAATTGTATTGAGGTGTTCTAAAATTATACTGAAAGCTCTTTGAAATCTCTTTAAGAGAAAAATATCTAATTGGACTTATCCTTGCCCAATTCGTACAGTTTAATCAATAAAGATTACTGTTTATTTGGTAAAATCTGGAACTTTGAGATTCTGTGCCTCAACTTTGAAAATTCGTATCTCCTTGTGTACACGTCCAATTAAGGTGATCTAACTCTTATTTTAAATCTTGGGATGTGTACTATAAGTATGCCAAATATTGTGGCTAAACTCATTCATTTGCTAGGTCAAACTGGAACTACAAACTCATTACCCCAGGACCTACGTTTTGCCCCTTAACTACTCTTTACTTTAATTCTTTTTATTTCTTTGACATACATAACTTGGGATTACTTTTTCCCATTCATTCTCATACATTTCTATTCATGCCATAAACTGATAGAGGAGCATGGCATGATCAAGCATCAAAGGAAGACCAAAACACAGAGCGTGAAGCCCAAGCTAAAAGATGGAATTCCAATATTCTAAAAGACCCATTACAAGGCATTGTAGGCCCAATGACAAGAGCAAGGACCAAATCTATAAAAGAGGTGCTGAATTGTTTGATAAAAGATCTTAAAGAGTTAGAGCCCATTTATTTGGAAGAAGCATCCCTCAATCAGCCCATCAAGGGTCCAAACATGGTGATTACATTGCTAGAAGCCAAACAAGATGATGTACAAGGCCCATGTGCAGTCCAGATTGAAGAATTCACTCAAAATACCATGTGACAAGCATGTGCCTTGGAGGAGGAGCATAAGTGACGTCCAAGAATATTCAAAAAGCATCAAGAAGGCATCTTTATGTATTAGTTATGGTTTAATTTCGTTTTTTTTAAGTTTCCATTTTTATTTGTATTAAATAAGGCCTTTTGGTCAAAGATTGCATAAGAATATTTTAGGTTAGTTTCCTATTTTTAGGTAGCAGCCTTTTTCTTCAAGAAAAGGTAATTTCCTATTTCCTTTAGCCTTAATTGGTGCCAACCAAGATAGTCAATCATCATTAAGGAACATTTATGGCATTTATGACCTAGGGTTTTTTGATTCTAGATTGTTCTTTTGCTGTCTATATAAGGCTACGTTTTTTGTAATTGGGGATCATATTTGAATGAATGAATTTTAGAGAATTTTATTTCTCTTGAGTGAGCTTTGCTTGCCGCCTCGTATTCTCGTGAGAATACTCGACTGTATCAAGGACTGATCATCCTTGTGGTGTCTCCATGGCTAGGGTTGTAAGAGACAGGTTCTCTTAAGGTCCTACCTTCGATCGTTCGTCTAGTTTCCTAACTTGTTTCTAGCCGATCCGTATCCGTACCTTATATCATAAACATTATAATTAAATACATGGCATCATTGGCATCCATAACATAGTTTACAAAATAGGAGAATTATACATTCATCAACAGTCTCATCCATTAACAAGAATAATTCTCTGCTTACTTCTTCTTGCTTCTCATGCCATTATTGCCCATCGTTGATTGACCTAAATGGTTGGTTACGAAGGGGTGAGATTCGGGGAAATCTCAGTAGCAAACATTACCACATACATGCATAAGATGGATGCTAGTGTATGGTATGTAGTTTTTCATAAACTTAAGTTAACTAGTGACATGCCATCATGCTTTATGCTTGGTATAAAAATGCATGGCTATGGGAAACATATTAAAAATGGCATTTCCAACAACAATCATCATGTCACAACATCATTCAAACAACAAATACAAACCAACACATGAGCATACCACATCAAGCACATAAAGGGTAAGTTCACTACCTTGCACCTCAAGCTTTCCTCTTACTTTTCTTTTGATTCCCTTGACTTCCCAACCATAAGGGCTTTCGGTCAACATCATCAAACATCCTCTTGGATGTTCCAAGGTCCTAAACATAATCACATGGGTCATACAATCCATTAGGACCAAGAGATTATATAAAGTTCAAGATTAACCTTCTTGAACCTAACCCTCTTCTCTTAATTTTGGATTGATGTTCTAGCTTTGTAAAATTATTCCCTATCATTTTGATAAAATTTGGGCAGCACTTCCCCTTAGAAAAATGACTTCCCATCATCATCAAACTATCATAAAATCAACATATAACTACCACAAACCAACATAGAGAAGTTTGGAAGCCTTACCTTGGTTCCAAGTCACTTCCCCTCTCTAGAATTCTCTTCTTTCTCTCTCTAGTTTTGATTCTGCAAGAGTTTCCTCTCTTAAAATGGTCTTGCACGAAAATGAACTATGGATGGGGGGTATTTATAGGCTTCATACTTTCTATAATGCCACACATGCCCTTCTTGAATAAGAGCTAATCCTAGCCCTCCATTCAACCACCTTTCCATGTGTACGCATCTTAAGCAACATAGCTTAAGAAGATGACAAGTGTCTTGGTGAGTCATGACTTCAAGAAGCTTGTAGATGCTTCTAGAGATTTCTAGTTCCCTCTAGGTTCTTCTATACTCTTTTTGATTGCTCTAGATTCTTCTAACAACTTGAAGAATTCCTTTCATGCCCATTCATCAACTTGGCATTAAAATAGGGAGGAAATAAATGGAAAATTCGTGTAAAAATATTTCCTTAATTATTTCTCCACTTATCAAGCCAATCTTGCACCGTAACGGATATTTTTCGGGTCCTGACTTACCCTGTACCACCGGGACATCTTCTTCTTAAAATTTTGGCCAATAAAAGGTACACATATGGCGCCATCTTAGAGGAGCATAGATGAAAATAATTAGCTTTGCTGACAGGCTACTTAACCTTACTGAGTCATGCAATAGAGATTTCACTATAACGGGTAGACAAAAGACTGTTTAAAATATTCCAGTACTGCGTTCTAATTTTTATGCTGTCCATAAATATCTTCTGCTGACTCAGCATGATAACTCGTAGGTGTCATGATTACGCTTAGTGACTCAGCATGATTACGCTTGGTGACTCAGCATGATGACTCGTAGATGTCATCATTACGCTTAGCGACTCAGCATGCTGACTCAGCATCGTCATGATGGCCCTTAGATATTTTCTTTGGTTTTGTCTCCTATTTAGGGGACAAAATTATTTAATATTTGACTGGAGCATTTTATTTAATCCAGAGCTCTAAAATTCATCCAAAAATATTATAAAATTCCTCATATTCTAGAGAAAATCTGTGAATTTTCTCAGGTCATAACTTAACCTGTAGCCCCACTTAAAAATCATTCTCTAAAATGCCCTTTTTCGGCAAAACTAGATTTTAAGTATTCTTAAAGCCATTTTGCTAGTCTTCTGGGGATGAGACTAATTTTATAATTTTCTAAAGTCTCTTAGATCATACATTCCCATTTTACCATAATTTTCTGAGGTTTACTTATGACTCAAACAATTAAATCTACCTCTACATCTCAAACTGAGCCATAAACTTATAAATTCCTTTTAAGTTACCTCAGGGGTATTTTCATCATCTCTCTTCACAAAAGAGCCTTAGAATATTATTTCCCATTTTCTAGGATTTTCTTAGAATTTTCTAAGTACTTTCCATTTTTACCCCTGATGGCCGTAACTTTCTGAATTTACGGTTTTACCCCTGCTTAGGCTCAACCTCATAAAACCATCTCTTTGTGGCTTCTAACTCAACGTTTAGTCTATATCTAGCCTCTTTTCTCTTTCTGGGCCTTTGAGACTTTACTGGAGCTTCTAACTTTGATTACACTTTAGCCCCTTAAAACCTTCACTTTGCAGTTTAGTCCCTGAAATTGCTTTAACTTCCTTTCTCATCTTTATGACCTCTACTAAAAAGGGGTCTGGTAGCCTATCCCATTTAGGCTATTTTTGATACTTCTAGGCCTAAAAATCGGGATGTTACAATTGGCATCCATAACATAGATTACAAAATAGGAAAATTATACATTGAATAATAACATCATTCATTAACATCAATAATTCTCCACTTTCTTCTCCCTGCCTCTCATGCCATTATTGCCCACCATTGATTGACCTAAATGGTTGGTTAGGGGGAGGTAAGATTCAGGAGAATCTCAGTAGCAAACACTACCTGATATGAGGGGACGTACGGACTGGCTAGAATCAAGTAACGGACGGACGGTTGATCTAAGTAAGACCTTAAGAGAACCTGTCTCTTACAACCCTAGCCATGAAAACACCACAAGGTTGATCAATCCCTTGATACTGTCAAGTATTCTCACGAGAATATAAGGATGCAAGCAAAGCTCACACTGAGAGAGATAAAATTCTCATTCATCTAAATCTTAATTCAATTACAAAAAACGTAGCCTATATATAGGCAACAATAGAACACTCTAGAATCAGCATCCTAAGACATAAATGCTAAGGGTGATGCCTCATTAATGATTATTTGACTATGGTAGGCACCATTTATTACATAGAAATAAAAGGAAATAACTTAAACTTCAAGAACAAGTCTGCTATTTGAAAAAAAAAGAAACTAATTAAAGCAAACAAAATCCTAATTAATGTCAATAATATCACACTTGATGCTTCTTGAATCTTCTTGGACCTTCCAAATGGATCTTCATAATTACTATTCACGTCCATAAGCATGCATGGGCCTTTTAGGCATCCATTTAGGCTTGAATATATTTGAATCACGTTCTGAAACTCCCATGGTCCATAACACAATGCATTTGGGCCCCAATTTAAAAGATTATAGCTCTAATGGATTCCTCCAGGCACATATAATTGTGTTGGGCCTTTAATAACATAAGAATTGGCTTTAAATGCTCCTTTTGGGCTCTTAGAACACGTGCTCTTGTCTTGCTCAAGGTCCAAGTATTTATACTCCAACGACTCACATGCCATGGTGGCTTTCGGGGTGGCCTTCCATATGTCACATCAAGCTCCGCACGTGTCCATGTCATCATCCAAGAAATGATCCATGTCCTCCTCTATGTAAGCATTCTTGAGTTATAAATTTCTTGAATACTCTGGAGGGCTTGTTGGGCCTCTAATTGGATGAGTGCTACTTGGGCTTCATGACCTCTATATTGTATGCTATCACTACCCATAAGCATGCAAGACATAATGCAAATGCATGACATGTTATAACATTAACACATGAATACCATGGAAAGTAAGCTACAGCATTTCACGCTTCATAACATATAGCCAAGGAAAAACATAACATAAAATTACAAACATAACTTTGCAAACATTTCATCATAGCTTAGTCACATCATGGCAACACAATTATATCATGCAAGCCTACATATCAAGCACACAATATAGGTAAGTTCACTACCTTGTAACATAACTTTCCTCTTACTTTTCCTTTGATTCCCTTGTCTTTCCAACCCTATGGATTTTCAGTTAACACCATTAAACATCCTCTTGGATGTTTCAAGGTCCTAAACACATCCATACACAATGCCAAATATTCATTAGAACCAAGACACCAGCCTATTTCTTACTTGTTTCTTTCTTGAACATAATTGAATTATAACTTTTGAGTTTTAATTCCAATCTTCCTAGAATTATTTCCACAAGGAATTCCCATGTAATTTTGCATGTAGAATCCATTTCCAAGCTCAAAACAATCAAAATCCAATCCTAACCATTCAGAGTAGTCAAGACTAAACAGAATCACAAATTAAGGGAAAGTTAGATTTCTTACAAAATCAACACAGAGCGACTTGATTCTTGTTGTTTTCAAGCATTTAAACATGTTTCTAACATCTATTTCATCTTTCCCTAACCTCATCAATTTCGTGCAGCACCTCTCCATAGGATTTAAATCATCAAAAATCCAATCAAACCAACCACTAGGCTCAAAAATAACAAGGGAAGTAGAAACTACATCAAAAAGGCATACATACCTTGTTTTAGAGCTTGATCTAGCTTAGGATCACTTGGCCTTTCTTTCTCCCTCTTCTTTCTCTCTCTAGAAACCATTTTGCAAGAGCTTCCCCATGGGTTCAAGGAGCTTGGACGAAATGGGGGGTGGGGGGTATTTATAGAAAGCTAGAACAAATCCTGGCCGTCGGTTCCAATTCGATATCGGCCATCTATTCTTTCTTCTTGAATAAGTAAGCTTTCTCTTCAAGAAATGTGACACTTGTCTAGGGTGATGTCATCAAGATGACATCATACTTACATCATCAAGCCAAATGTCTTTAATCCAACCGCACACGTGTCTTGCATCCAACCATACACGTAATATCTTCTTTTCCCATCTAACCATACACTTATCTCTTCCATATTCCTTCATCATTTTGGCATTAAAATAGGAAAGAAATTAATATAAAATTCGTGCAAAATATAGCCCTTAGGCATTTCTCTACCTATTTTGTCATTCTGCACCATATCGGGTACTTTTTCGGAGTCCTAACTGACCCGGTACTTCTGGGACATGCTCTAGGACCATTTTCTTATCTTAATTAAATACATATATGGCACCATCTTAGAGGAGCATAGATGAAAATAATTAGCTCTACTAACAGGCTACTTAACCTTACTAAGTCACGCACTAGAGATTTCACTATAATGGGTAGACAAAGCTGTCTAAAATTTTCCTGTACTGCATTCTGATTTTTATGCTGTCCATAAATATCTTCTGCTGACTCAGCATGATGACTCGTAGTGTCATGATTGCTTTTGGTGACTCAGTATGATGACTTGTAGGTGCCATGATTGCATTTGGTGACTCAGCATCGTCATAATGGTCTTTAGATATTTTCTTTCTCCTTTTCTAGAAGTATTATTAAATAATACCTAATTAGGGTTATCTTCTCTAAATTCTTTCTATCGGCTCGTAACTCTGTTGATCTATCTCTGGGTTTCATTCTTTCCCTTTCATCACAGGAAATTCCTCTAATTTTTCTCAGGTCAAAAGTCAAACTATGGACAGTTATTTTGACTTTTCCCGGATATGGTATAAATAGGCTTTAAATTTAATTAAAGCTAACCTTGTTAGTTCCTGGGAACAGAATTAATTTTAAAATCTGTGTAAATTCCTCAACTACTATCCCCATCTTTTCCTAGTTATTTGAGGCCGTCTCATAGTTTAAATAATTCAATTTAAGTTACTATCTCAAGTTGTCCAAAACCCTGGAATGACTTCAAGGCATTTTCGTTATTTCTAGCCTTATATCAGTCTGGGATCCTATTTCCATTTTTCTAGAATTTTTCTAAGTTATTTGGGCCCTTTTTGCTAACTCTGAGCATTGGCTAACCAGAACTTTTATTATTTACAATTAGGTCCCTACTTGGCCTAGGAATCTTTTCTTTGCAATTTGGTCCCTCCTTAGGCCTAACCTTCAGAACCATCTCTTACAAGTTTCCGGCATAACCCCTGGCCCTTAGTTGTTTCTAGTTTGTCATTCTTTAGTCACTGAACACTATTGTTTTACACATTTGCCCTTGGAAAACCTCTTTTTTCTTCCGAGGGATCTCCGGGACTTTTGTTGCATTAGACTTAGTAATTATCCTTTCCTTGTGCTATTACTTGTATCTATAAGCCAAAATTTAGGATGCTACATTTGTTGAGGAGTGCTTTGACTGTCCCTTATCTTTAACGTTCCACTCCTTTGGGGTTTATCCTTTTTAACCTTTGGTCTTTATTTCATTTTAGCACCTGAAGGAGTTGTCTTTTTAGTGGAATCTCCCTTTCTGGTTGTTCTTCACTAGACCCTGGTTGTTTTACTCTAGCCATTTTTGACGCAGAAGGAGATTTTAGTGAGGGAGTTTGGTGATTTGAGAGATTGGGGGGGTTTGGAGTGATTGAAAATACTTAGGAGATGTTTTCAAGTAAAGAACAGTGAGAGATTTAATGGAATAGTGAGATTTTTTGACCGTTGCTAAGAAACAGGGACGACAGTTATCGAGTTAGGGTTTTGAAACTGACAATGGAGTTTCAAATTCTGAACATTAAAAAGCTAAGAATGATTGATCAAGTTATCGATCAAGTGATTGATAATTCTTGAAGAACATAAAGAACACAATGAACAATTATCGATCATATTATCAAACAAGTAGTGATTGACCAAGTTATTGATAATTTTGTAGTAAAAAGTCATACCTGTCTATGTTTATCGATCATCTGATCGATTAGCCATTGTTTAATCAAGTGATCAATAAAAATTACCTCTTCTCTGCTTTCATGTTGAACTCCTCTTATTGTTGATTGATCATGTCTTCGATAATTTGATGATTGATTAAGTTATCCATAATTTTGCTCCTTGTCATTTCCATCTTGCTTCCATATGCTCTAGTTGATCAATAAATTGATCAATAACATGAAATTATCGATCAAGTGATCGATAAATAGAGTTATTTTTTAGCCATAATTATCGATTTTTTAATTAAGCATTGCCTTCTTTATTAACCTCTATTTTTTAGCATCAAAATAGAGTTTCCTGCAAAACAAATTTCATTCCAAATTCTCGTATGTAGTAATTGAACTTTTGTCAGTCGAGATACTTTGTGAAGATGTCTGCTATTTGATACTCAGTGGTAATGAATTCTACCTTCACATCTTTCTTTTGTATTTGATCCCGAATGAAGTGATGTCGAACATCAATATGTTTAGTTCAGGCATGATGGACTGGATTCTTTAATAGACTGATTGTGCTCGTGTTGTCACACAGGATTGGGATCTCTTTCAACTTAATTCCCAAATCTTGTAATTGTTGTTTTAACCATAGAATCTGAGCGCAATAGCTAGCAGTGGCAATGTATTTTGATTCTGTAGAGGATATAGCCACAATGTTTTGTTTCTTGTTTGATCATGAAACCAGACAACCTCTAAGGAATTGACACTATCCACTAGTGCTTTTTCTATCTATCTTGTAACCTCTATGATCAGCATCTAAGTATCCCATTAGATATTCTGCTTTCTTTTTTGGATATCATATTCCCAAATTTGGTGTTCTGACAAAATATCTGAGGATTCTCTTGATGGCTTCTTCATATGATTCCTTAAGAGCTGATTGATATCTTGCACATATTCCCAAGCTAAATTAAATGTCTGGTTTGCTTGCCATGAGGTAGAGTAGTGATCCAATCATCCCTATATACTTGGTCAGATTCATATCTTTGCCTTTCTCGTCTGTGTCTAAAGCTATGGGTGAGCTCATGGGTGTATTTGCACTCTTGGCTTGCTCCAAACCATATTCTGATGTGCTTCATTTGATAAATGAAAATTCCATTCTTCCTCTATTTGATTTGCAACCCCAGGAAGAAATTCAACTCTCCCATCATTGACATCTCAAATTCGCCCTGCATTAACTTAGCAAACTCTTGGCAAAGATCTTTGTTAGTAGCACCAAATATAACATCATCTACATAGATTTGAACAACCAACAATTCTGTCTTATTTCTTTTGATAAAGAGTGTTGCGTCTACTTTACCTCATTCAAGACCTTTTTCTATAAAAAAAAGTGCTAAGTTGTTCATACCACGCTCTAGGTGCTTGTTTTAAACCATATAAAGCCGTTTTTAATTTGTAAAGATGATCTGAAAGATTTGGATCTTCAAATCCAGGAGGCTGTTCAATAAAAACTTCTTCCATAATGTAACCATTCAAAAATGTTCTTTTAACATCCATTTGATATAGTTTAAAATCCTTTATACAGGCAAAGGCTAAGAGTACTCATATGCCTTCCAATCTAGCTACTGGAGCATATGTTTCCTCATAATCAATGCCTTCTTCCTGATCATAGCCTTTTGCCACTAATCTGGCTCTTGAATACCCATTTGGTGTCGATGATTGGATGGTCATTTGGTCTGGGTACCAATCCCAAACTTGATTCCTCTCAAATTGGTTTAGCTCTTCCTGCATTACTACTATCCAAAATTCATCAAATAGAGCTTTATCAACATTGGTTGGTTTATTTGAGATGAATGTAGATAAATGCACTTTATCGAACACTTGTTTCTGGGTTTTGACGCCTTTATTGACTCACCAATGACTTGTTCCAGAGGATGGTTTTTGTTATGCCTCCAAGCCTTAGGCTGATCTAGATTTTTTAAGAAAATGTTTCTATTGAATAATCTTTATTTTCATCATTTTCTATACTTCGCATTTCGTTTGATGACTTGTTTAAACTCAATTTTTTAAAACTCTGAACAATCTTAGCATCATCATCTAGAGGTTTTGAAATCAACTTAGTTTCAGCAAACACTACATGAATTGATTCTTCAATAGTAAAAGTTCTTTTATTAAACACTCTATATGCTTTACTACGATTAGAATAACACAAAAATAAACCTTCATCAGCTTTAGGATTAAATTTACTTAGATTTTTCTTCTTGTTGTTGTGGATGTAACATTTGCTTGCAAAGATCTTTAAATGGGCTAAATTAGGTTTCCTTCTTTTGTACAGCTCATATGGTGTCTTCCCAAGTAGCGTTCTAATATATGCTCTGTTGGAGATGTAATATGCCGTACTCATGGCTTCTGTCCAGAACACTTGAGAGATTCCTTTTTCATTCAGCATTGCTCTGGCCATCTCTGTGAGCACTCTATTCTTTCTTTCCACAACTCCATTCTGTTGAAAAGTTCATGGTGCTGAGAAGTTGTGGTTAATCCCATGCTCGTCACAGTAATCGGTGAATTCATTATTCTCGAATTCTCCTCTGTGATCAGTATTGATTAACATAATAGAAATACCTTTCTTATTTTGGACATTTTCAACAAAAACAATGAACGCACTAAATGTCTCGTCTTTAGAGAAAAGAAACAGAGTCTAGGTAAATCTTGAATAGTTATCAACTATCACAAAAAGTGTACAAGTTTGCACCGAAAGTTTGACTCTTGATGGATCAACTAAATCCATATGAAGCATTTGGAGTGGTCTCTCAGTTGAGACCGTCTTCTTTGATTTAAACGAGGACTTTGTCTGTTTGCTTTTCTGACAAGCATCACAGATAATATCATGTTCAAACTGTATTTTAGGTAAACCAATGACTAAGTCTCTTTTTGTTAATTTGGAAAGCTAATTCAATTCCTACTCCTTGGTGAGTTCGCAAAGTATCTTTCTCACTTGATCTTCTTGACTGTATTTCTTCCCGAGGGCAGTCTGGTGGTTGATAAGATGTGAGAACCTTACTTCCATATCTCGAATACTCTCTCTATCTTTCATTTTGAATAGTTCAAACTCCATGGTGAGAGTATTGATTCTACTATATTTTACTCTGGTTATTCCCTCGTGAGCAATCTTCAGAGCTTCCCTCATTTCTTTTGCAATTTCTAAACTTAAGACTCAGAAGATTGATGGCTTTGTCATTCAACAGCATGAGCCTTTTGTCTTCTTTATCAAACTCTCTAGGGCTCTTTGGTACATGTTGATCGTTGAAGGTCTTCATCAGAACGTAGTTCCCGTGCTCTATCATATCCCATAGACCATATTCCGTTGCATTAATAAATATCTTCATCCTCATTTTCCAGAAGGTGAAGTTTTTACTATTGAAGCCTAGTGGTTTTGATGTTGAGCATCCTTCGGGTAGAACATTATCTCCAAAACCTACCATTGGATCTCTCTTCAGACAGTTAAGTCTTAAATGAAGAGACCTGCTCTAATATCAAATGTTAGTAGTAGCTTCACCCAAGATGAGGGTAAATTAGGTGATATATAAAAATTTAACCAAATAAAATAACTGAACAGATAAAGCAGTGGAGATGAGTTTGGAAGATTTCACTAAAGAATGAAGACACAGGATTTTATACTGGTTTGGTCTCAACTACATTACCTATGTCCAGTCCTTAGAGCACCTTTGAGATTTTCACTAAGTCCTCAAGATTAAGCAGGCTCTTGATGGCTCAGTATAGCAATTGAATCTCTCAATCACTCCCCATTACTACCCATAAGGTTACAATCCCCTCAAGAGTCCACACTCTTGAATTACTCTCAGAATTTGAGTAAAAAATATATAACAAACTCTCTCACAAAGTATATAAGTGATTAACATTGAAGTTCAGTAAAACAGAGTATTGAACGTAATAGTAAATTACAGCAGACGATAGCTCGTGTATTCAATTCTTCATTCAATGCTTTTCACACCTTTTATAGTTGGACTATTTTGGTTATCCATTAGACTAAAGAGCTTCAAGTCATTGGAAGATCGTTTGTGTGTGTTCAACAGTTACAACGGTAGTTCGCCATTAATGCTTCAACACAGAAGGTTAAGTCTACAATATATCTGTTGTGCTTCATAATTTGCAAAAGTCTTATTACACATGTAAGTTTTCTTCTTTAAGAAAATGTGAATGAATAACAGACCAAATACTAATTCTTGATAATGATACAGTAGATAACAAACATAGAATCAATCATCAGATATTCAGACAGTGAGAAGAACTTACTTGATCGATGTCTTGATCGATAACTCCTTGAACGATCATATTATCGATTAATTTCAAGAGAAGTAGACTTTACTGAGGCATGCATTTATCAAGTTATTTATAGATCATTCAATGATAGAGTAAATGATCAATAAATGGTAAAATATAACTAAAGTGATTTTATAAATGGAAATACTTCTGGGTTCAGTACAAACTTATTTCCTCCAAATTTGTATGCCTTCGTATCTTTTCAAAAGAGAATTATATGATTAAAGAAGGCTAACAAAAGCTTGAAGATATGTTTTATGAAAAATCATCATGAAGAAACTGTATTGGTGCATTGATCGAATATGTGATCGATAATCACTTGATTGATTATCTTATCGATAAAACTAAGCTACTATGAAAACAACCCTTAAGCAAGATGATCGAACATTTGATCGATAAAAGTCTAATCAAAAAAGTAGTTCAAAGAAGATTTAGACAATTATGCATGAAGATATGTTGATGATCGATTAAGTGATCGACTAATGACTGCAAAAAGCTTGCTCTAATCGAATAACTTGTATGAAAAGAATGCAGAAAGATATGATAATGATCGATTAAGTGATTGATTAATAAATAATCGATAAGTGATCAATTAATGACTGCAAAAGGCTTGCTTTGATTGAATAAGTTATATGAAAAGAATGCAAAAAGATATGAAGATGATCTATCATATTATCGATAAAAGATTGATCGATTAAGTTATCGATCATTGACTGTAAAAACCTTGTTTTGCAATATAACCAAGAATACTTTGATAGAACACATTATCGATTAACTAGAAATGATTTGACACACAGTGTTCGAATAAGTTATCGATAAAATAATAATCAATAAAGTGATGGATAATACAAAAACTATTCAACATAGTAATTAAGTCAAGAAAACTTCACCAGTTATATGAGTCATTGTCGATTACCTCTTTATTGATCAGGTGATTGATAATCCTTTTGTTATGGGATAGAGGATGTTGTACCTTGTTTTGACAGTTTATCGATTAATCAATTATCGATTAAATGATTGATAATTTGTTCTAATATCTTACACTTAAATATTTCTATCAATGATTGAATACTTGATCGATTAACCTATTTTCACAGTGAACTATTATAACAGCAAGGCATCACATAACAATTATCTGACACATGTTCGATTGACTATTGATTGAACACTTGATTGATTAACTTCACAATAATGCAAAGAAACTAAAAACTAAATTTGTTATCATCAAAACCTTTAAATCTAACAGAAAGATTTTGGCCAAGGTGGGTTCTATGCCTTAGATTGGATTTTTATGATTTTGATGCTTCCAATGAGTTTAGAATGAAAAATTGTGTGGAGTTGGAAGCATTTAGAATTGAAAATGAAAATTTTAGACCCTACAGTCGTGCCATTCAACCAAGGTAAAAAATGGGGAAGGAGTTGGATTTTGATAAATCTAAGCTCATATTTTGGATTCTTCATCAAAAATTGAGTGGGAAATGACCAAGAAAATGATTTTAAAGGCTATAGAAAAGAAAGTAAAAATTAAGGTCAAAGAGGAACAGGTTTAAGAGTTACGATCGTTAATGATTTTTCATGGTCTTAATGGATTGCCTATTATTGTGTATTGTCAAATTAGAGCCATGAGACACCAAGAAAGAGGGGTGGCAAGGTTGTTCAAGCAATCTTGGTGGTTAGAAAGTAAAGGGATTAAGAAGAAAGCTTAAAGGTTACAAGGTAATGAACTTACCTTTCTTGTTTGCTTGATGTGTATGTTTGTGTGTTAATGTGTATTATGTGATTTGATGATGTTATAAGATGTTAATGCTAGTATGATGCTCTATTTTGTTGATGTTTTCTATCGCCATACATGTTAATATGGAGCATCAAGCATGAGAATATGTTTTAACTTACATGAGTTAGATCAAGTACGCATATCATGCACTTGCATCAATCTAGCATACATAATGGTAATATTTGCTACTGAGATTCTCCCAAATCTCACCCTCTCTTAACTAACCCCAATAGGTGATAATGATCAAGCAAAGAATGTAAGAGGTGGGAGCAAGGAAAGTAGAAAAAATTGAAGAAATTTATTATATTACATTGTATTCTTTGTATGCCAATGTATGTTATGAACATGCCACTAATATTATGTGATATTAAATAATGATGATGGTATGTATAATTGGCTATGGTGCTGTATGGGAATGGCTAATGCATGGGTGAAACAGTATTATGCAAGGAAAGAATTAATAATAAATTGTTAATGCAAGTAAGGGGGATAAGTTATTCCTAAGTGAATCATGAAATAGTGACAGAATGGAAGTGGGGCAAACGGTTGATTCTGCCCATGAAATTTGGCATAATTAAAGTGAACATCCTAAGCTTTAAAAAAGGTGATAGATCACTTAAAATGGATGTGTGCGTTAACAGTTATGCTTGACTAAAATTACAACAGAGAAACTGGAAAGTACAATTTTTACAAAATAAATAGTAAGCTTCAATAAATAAACTGTACGAATTGGCATGGGTTAAGGTCAAATTTTTATTTTTTTCATTGTACAGAATTGAAATATTTCTAAATAGAATTTTGAACCACCTCAATATGATTTTTCTAAAATTAGTTATAATTTTTCAAAGTTGGATCGAAAATCTAAAAGTTAACTAGTGAACAGTTTGTTAAATTTTCAATCCACAAGCTTGTTTTATGATCTACTTGAACCATAACGCTTCCAAATATGTACTCTGAGGGGTTAAAGGAAGTATGTTTCATAATTCACTCCGGAATCCTCTAAATCACATTTCCAGTGAAATCGGTATTCTACTAACAATAATTTTGCTTTAAATATTATTAAAGCTAATCTCCTTATCTTTTGAGGTTGAAAGCAATTTTATAAATTATGATAATCCTTGTAGAAACTTCTACATATTTTCTCCAAAATTATTGAGGCTTCTAGATATTTTACATAATTAGCTTTGCTTACCTTTACTCAATGTAACAAAAAATCCCTGAAAATATAGATAATTCTATATTAATTTGTTTTCCTTTTAATAATTCCTGTAGGGCCTCAAACATTGTTCCTTGAACCTTAATGTTTTTATGCATTATTCTTTGGAAAATTTTGTCAACTTCTAACATAGCGTCCCACTCATTTCTTTCTTTAACTGATATTTTAAAAATATCAGTCCAGACACTACCCGGGTTTCAGTTCAAAACTTATGAGATCTATGTCCCCTCTACACTAACTGGCCCTTGGTCTATTTTATTTCCCTTATCTTCAGGGTTAAAATTTGCAGGATGTTACAAAAAAGGTCTAATAGCCTACCCATTTTGGGCTAGTTCTAGTACTTCTAGGCTCAAAATCTAGGATGTTATACTTATAGACTAGCCTTACCCTCTAATCTTAGTCAAACACATAATGTCTTCTATTTTTCCAAATGAAAAATTATCACCCAGATCCTGCAGATGTCATAGAATATGACAACACTGTGCTGTAGGATAATATGTCATTCGAAGTATGACCGGAGTGCATCATAGACCGAAAAATTAAATAGCTGAGGAATAAAATGATTCCGCAAGTAAAGGTGATCTGGAAAGACATGACTCAGCAAGAAGCAATCTGAGAAAAAGAAGATGAAATAAACAGCAAGTACCTAAAGCTCTTTATAAAAGGTACTTTTAAAATTTTGATGACAAAATTTGTTTTAAGGGGAGAAAAAAATGTCACATCCTGTTATTTTTAACCTTAAAAATAGGAATATAAAATACATCAAGGGTCAAGCAGTATAGACAGAACAACTTTTGCACTAAAACTAAGCGGGGACTGGACTATCATTTTCAAAATATCTGGTCAAGAAAGGGCAGACTAGACTGGAAAATTACTCCCGAAATTCTAAAAAATTCCTGAAAGATCATAGAAAATAGAATAGACAGTCTAGGATAGTATCTGAGACCTTGGAAGTGTTAAAAGAATGAAAATAAATTAATACAGAATTTTCTGTATTTTAGGGTATTTTTAGCTAAAATGTGTAAAGTTAGCCAAAATTAATTATTTAAAATATAGAGGCCTCCATAGTTCCTGAAAAAATATGCAAAAATTATTTAAGAGATTGTCACAGATTATAAAATTGTTCCCAGCCTTAAAAAGTGAAGAGGTTAATTTTAAGATATTTTGAAGCTGAATTCTTGTCTGTAAAACACTGATTTCATGAGAGAAAAAAACTTGAATATAAAGAGTTGTAAGAGAAACATAAATCCGAGAAAAATGATGGAACATCCCTACATTAAAAGGAAGGTTTTGGTACAGAGGGATGAATTTTTAAAAGCTCTAAATTACACAAGATATTTTTGCCAATCTCATACAGCTGATAATTTCATAACAGATAACATCCTATTCATTTATTCAAAAGATATAAAATATTAATGAAGATTTCATATCATATGCAATCCATGAACCCAGATCCATCCTTATATCCTTCTTATTTCTGCCAACTGGACTCATGGGTTAAGTTCTTTCTATTTGACTAGCTACTCTCACAAGTTCACCACATGACTGATATGGATCAACCAAAGATCACAGAGCACTCGATTGACCATGAGTCCCCCCTCGAAGAACTAGTGAGATGTCGCAGTCTCTCAAAGAACTAGTGGGACAATAATAGTGGCCAACTATAGAGCTTTGTATAGTGGTCAATACCACGTGACATGTATATATTTGCATACTCCAATTGTCTCCCCCCACCTAGATGCACAAGATTCACAAAAACACATTTACATACATAATCAATCGAATTCCAGAATAATACCTCATAGTTATAATCATTAATTTGTAACAACATAAACAATTTCAACCTTTTTTAAAATAGTACCCCACAAGACAGTTCATATAAAACATAATATATGTATACAAAAATTGGTTATAAAATCACTCACCAGCCTCATACTCTAGTGTGTAATAGATAAAAATTTAATTATCTAGTCTCCTAGCTAACAGTCACATACAACTAAGGCCCGAACTCGAAAATACCATAATAGGGTATCTACAAACGAAGTTAAAATGTTATCTCTATAGTATTAGAGTAAGCTACTCACAAAGTTCTAGTCTCTAACTCCTCCTTTAAGAGCTTCAACTGTTACTTATAATTCTAGCTCGAAAGGCCTAGAGTGAGAGCATATTCATATATGATGATTTAGATTCAATTCCTAAATTTCCTTAACTTAAATATCCTTTAATTATCCTTTAATTATTAGGTTATATCACTAGAACCATCAAATTCATAGTGTAGATAGAAAAACTCCAATTTATAGCTTATGCTCTATCATCAAAGGACTTGGACAAATGGATTTAATGTAAGTTAGGTTATTCTCACTACAGATGTTAAATCATTGATCCGACCATCAAATTTAATTTCTTATCTATCATGATTCTATTTTCCAAATTGTGGCCTGATCTAATGGTGAACAAATTTAAAAACAACAATTTACTATACAAGGTTCTATCTACAAAATTTGAAAAAATGAGTTCAAAACGTACCTAATAACTCATACCTCATAGATTAGATCAACAATCCAAACGTTGAAATTGATGAGTTGGATATCACAAATAGACTGAAAAATTTCAACCCGATCTAACAGTTTACACACTCAAAGCTAGCACCTTTTTTAGACTATCTTAGATGTGTGTAAAAATTGTTTGGCTTATTCTTAACTCCACCCACCAACTCCTATATATATAGGCTCCTATAGCTCCCTCATTTTAGTATTTAGTCGAGGTGGGACTTCTATATCATGTTATGCTATTTATTTCTACAATATTACACATATGCACATTCACACACACACAGAGTCATAATTAATTAAATTTGCCTATATTTTAACCTCTATTAACGTTTTGTTTTGCTAAATGATATTTATTTATAAATTTAATTAAATTCTAGGCATAAAAATTTAAGATGTTACATGAGGCAAGGCATATGGAGTTGACCTTACCCTATTGAGAGTGAAATTGGCCAAAAACAAGGTAAAAATGGAATATTATGGAAGATAATAGAGATGATTTTACAAGTCCTCTCCCTATACTATCTAGAATCAATAAGAGAAAGCAAGAACAGTAAGAAAAGTAACAGAATTCCAAAAGCATGGCAGATTGACATAGATATGATGGCAAGCTAAAAAGATTGTAGAGATGAGCTAGTGCCTAGAGATTAAAGACTCCCAATAAAAGGGAAGTAGCCTAAAGAAGCTAAGAGCTAAGAGTTAAGGAAGTACTTAAAGATGAATGATTTTGGAGTTAATAGAAAGGATTGAGTAAGGCCTAAGAAGACAATAGTGGCACCTTTGATCAGTCTTGGGAAATGATCAGTCAAGTTGCCAGCTAAGTAGAAGTTACTTATTTTATTACTCAATCCTATGGTCTAGAGTCTCCTAGATATCTTAGCTCAGGCAAATCATAGTATTCTAGGCTCACAGTGGATCCTAGAGTGGCTTACGGTAGAGCATAGTAGTTGTCAAGGTCACAATAGACCACGCCTAAGTAGAGTTGCTGAGTCATAAGAGTAAGAATACTGACTTATCACCATATACCTTTGTTGTGGACTAGACCGAGCTCAATTCTAGCCTAGTTAATAAAGGAAAGTGAGGAAAGCAAGAGTTGAACGAACTGAGAGTTATAAGTCTTGAACAATATGTACTCACACAAGCTAAATGTAAAATAAGAATGTAACAAAAAGGAGATGGGCCCTTAAGGCAAAGATAAGAATGACAGCATATGCCAAAAAGACTTGATAAGCGCAATATTAAAGGAACTTAGAATGTCATGGTATAGTGAAATAACATAGAGAAAGGTACACTATCATGGCATTATCATGAAAGAATGTGCTTAAATAATAAAAAAAATATGAGCAGGGATGATGAAATGCTTAAAGATAAGGGCCATGCTCATGTAAATGACAAAAAAAAAATATAGAATGGTAAGCTATGCAGGTACGGATTCCAGGATTGAAACCTAGCAATGAGTATAACACCTTCCTTTTAGACCATATAACCTTTCAAATAGAACCAATTGGAACTATTTCTTAGGGCCTTAATTTTGAAAAATTTTAAGTTTTAAAATTTTTAATCTCGAGTTACTATTCGTCATCACCCTAAACTTAGGCCAAACTTTGAGAAATCATCACTAATTCTAGAAAAATCAAAATGGGGTGGTTCCAAGTTCTACTTCTTACAATGATCTTCATAGAAAAAATACTCTCTGGTATCAAGCCCTTGTTAATCATGCCCAGAATTCATGCAAAGAAACACTATTTTTTTTTTTTTGGTGAAAAACAAAGAAACACTATTTATTTGGTAAATTTTCAATTTTTCAGAATTTATGCCTAACTTTGGATGGCTATAACTTCTTATACAAAACTCCAATTTTGATGAATTAGCCCTTGTTTTAAAGCTAAAAATATGATCTATATATCTGCCAAGTTTTAGCTCAAAACATCAATTGATCCAAATCACGTTGGCATGAAAAATGACCATTTTTAGGGTTATTTCATACTATTTTCATGCTTTTTCTTAACCATTCCCTTTCTTGGCATCATATAATATTTCCATTCACACATAAAACATGTCTGGGCATACTATTACCAATCCTTTCCAACCATCAAAGTCATAGATACAAGCATCCATACCTTATACATAATTGTTACAAACTTGCATGAACAAAGTTTATATAATTTCATGAATAATATAAGCATACAAGTCTTCACCCTAATATCACTTCTTTGCCCTTCTCCTTGGATGTTCTAACTCCTAGATTGTTGATTATTTAGACATAAAAAGAGTAAGATTTCATAAAACTACTAGTAGCAAGAACCACAATAATTATGCTAAACATGCAATGCAAGAATGCCATATGTCACTAAAAATGTCATACATACTAACATGATCTTTTGCCATGGACAAGGTGATAGAGGAGCATGGCATGATCAAGCATCAAAGGAAGACCAAAACACGGAGCGTGGAGCCCAAGCTAAAAGATGGAAGTCCAATATTCTAAAAGACCCATTACAAGGCATTGCAGGCCCAATGACAAGAGCAAGGACCAAATCTATGAAAGAGGCGCTGAATTGTTTGATAAAAGATCTTAAAGAGTTAGAGCCCATTTATTTGGAAGAAGCATCCCTCAATCAGCCCATCAAGGGTCCAAACATGGTGATTACATTGCTAGAAGCCAAACAAGATGATGTACAAGGCCCATGTGTAGTCCAGATTGAAGAATTCACTCAAAATACCATGTGACAAGCATGTGCCTTGGAGGAGGAGCATAAGTGACGTCCAAGAATATTCAAGAAGCATCAAGAAGGCGTCTTTATGTATTAGTTATGGTTTAATTTCATTTTTTTTTAAGTTTCCATTTTTATTTGCATTAAATAAGGCCTTTTGGTCAAAGATTGCATAAGAATATTTTAGGTTAGTTTCCTATTTTTAGGTAGCAGTCTTTTTCTTCAAGAAAAGGTAATTTCCTATTTCCTTTAGCCTTAATTAGTGCCAACCAAGATAGTCAATCATCATTAAGGCACATTTATGGCATTTATGACCTAGGGTTTTTTGATTCTAGATTGTTCTTTTGCTGTCTATATAAGGCTACATTTTTTGTAATTGGGGATCAGATTTGAATGAATGAATTTTAGAGAATTTTATTTCTCTTGAGTGAGCTTTGCTTGCCGCCTCGTATTCTCATGGGAATACTCGACTGTATCAAGGACTGATCATCCTTGTGGTGTCTCCATGGCTAGGGTTGTAAGAGACAGGTTCTCTTAAGGTCCTACCTTCGATCGTTCGTCTAGTTTCCTAACTTGTTTCTAGCCGATCCGTATCCGTACCTTATATCATTTGGCATCAGAGCTAAGGTTTGCTAGAATTCAAGTTCTATCCTTTTATCTATTATTTCTGTTTTCTTGTTTCATCTTCTTAATTCTATCATTCGTTCTTCATCCCTTGCTTCCATCAATTTGTTTCTTCGCCTTTCCACCTCCTATTTGTGTTTTTTTTTTGTGACTTTCTGTGTTCCTTTGAGCAGCAAAAAAGAAAAAAAAGAGAAAAAATTTGTGCACCAAAAAAAAGCAAAAAAAAAAGTGTTGTGTTGTGGGAAAAAAAAAAGAGGAGAAGCTGCACATTTGAGAATTGCAATGTTAAAGATGAGTTTCCTAAAATTGAGAAGAGCTTCCATTACAAGTCACAACTAGTTTCCTAAATCGTTAAACTTGGGTGGTAAGAGTTCTTATTTCCTCTCTTTGCATGTTTCCTAATTTCTTCTTGTTTCCTATTTTTTTTGTTTTCCTTTCCTTTTTTTTTCGGTATTGCTTAATTTGAGTTTCTTTTCTTTTCCTTCAAGTTTCCTATTTGCTTCCTTCCTTCCATATCTCACCTTCCTAACTTGATTTGCTTTTCTTGCAAGGTGCCCAATTTCCTAAATTATTTTCAAGGTAGCACCTTTCCTAAATATTTCTTCCTTTTTTTTTTCCTTTCTTTTCTAATTCATAGCTTTCCATATTCTCCTTTCTTTTTTTTTCCTTTTTACATTTTTTTTCCCTCCTCTTTTCCTTCCTTTTATGTTTTTGGTACCTATCCTTCTTCTTTTATCACATATTCCTTTCTTATCTCTTATATTTTCTGGTTCTTGCAATTGTGGTTGTGGAGATTACCATTTACTAACATTGTCTCTTGATTTTGTTGAGTTTCAATCAAGAATACTATAGGAGGCAAGTTTGAGTGGTAAAAGGCGAGAGTGTTATTACATCAATTTAAAAGCCAGATTTGAGTTAAACACGAGTGACACTACAATTTCTTGAGTGAAACACGCGAGTAGAGTGGTAAGGTCCCTTCTTACTATTTCATTTCTCTTTGATCACACTAACGTTTCAATTTCAAGATGAGTGACAAAGAAGCTAACATGGAAGAATTCAACACAGATCCTAAGCTATTCATGAGAGCCATGAGAGATGAATTTCTCAAACTCAAGTTGGAGCTAGTGGAGCTAAAAGCATCCAAAGCAAGTAGTGGTGACGAGGAGGTGATTAGATCTGGTTCTTCATCCTCAAAGAATAGGAGCGGACCTGAAAAACGTGATTTGGACACCTATGACCCAAAGATCAAGTACCCTACCTTCAAGGGTAATATAAATCCAGATGCATACCTTGATTGGGAGATGAAGTTTGAGCAAATCTTCAGAATGAATGACTGGCCAGAAGAAAAGAAGGTAAAAATTGCTTCATATCAATTTTCTGACTATGCTATTGTTTGGTGGGAAGATTTACAGCTTAAAAGGCGCCTTAAAGGCAAAGGACCACCTCATACATGGTCAAAGCTAAAGAAACTCATGCGCAACAAGTATGTCCCTAGTTACTACTACTGAGAGCTAAATAGAAAGTTACGACTGTTTGGCCAAGGCTCTATGACTGTAGATGAATATGTGCATGAACTTGACCTTCTTAAAATGCGAGCTGGAGTACAAGAAGGAGAAGAAGCAAGCATGACCAGAATCATTGATGGGTTAAGGCCTGAAATTAGAGACAAAGTTGAGATGTACACTTTTGTTGATAAAGAAGAGCTAGTGCATAAAGCCATCAAAGTTGAGAAGCGGTATAAAGAAAAACACTCCAAATCCTCATCTCATGGTTGGAGGGACTCTAGATCAGCATCCAAGTGGAAGGATTCTAAGGCTAAAGATGTTGCAAAATTCACACCAAAAGCCAAGGAGGAATCCAAGCCCAAGATTGATGGCGGAAAGAAACTTGACTCTAAAACTTCTTCTACTGATAGAACCTCTTCTCTTCAATGTTTTAGATGTCATAGAAAAGGGCATATTGCTTCCCAATGTCCCAATAAGAGGGCCATGATTCTCAAAGATAATGGCGAGTATGACAGTGTGCATTCTAGCAATGAAAGTGATTATGACATGCCTTCTTTGGTGACTGATTCTGAATTGGAGATTGATGAAGCTGAACCTGTTAAGGGAGAAGCATTAGTGGCTAGAAGAGCCCTAAACATGCAACCAAAGGAAGATAAAGAGCAAGAGCAGCGAGAGCTCATCTTCCACACTAGGTGCTTCATAAAGAATAAGGTATGTAGCATGGTTATTGATAGTGGTAGTGTTACCAATGTTGCTAGTACCTTACTTGTTGAAAAGTTGGATTTACCTACTATGAAGCATCCTAAGCCTTATAAATTGCAATGGTTGAATGATAGTGCTGAAGCTAAGGTCACTAAGCAAGTTTTGGTTTCTTTTTCTGTTGGCAACTACCATGCTGAAGTTTTATGTGATGTAGTCCCAATGCTTGCTGGACATCTTTTGCTTGGAAGACCATGGCAGTTTGATAGTCGAGCTCACCATGATGGTTACAAAAATTGTTATTCTGTACCTTTCAATGGAAAAATCATTGTATTGAAGCCTCTTAGGCCTAAAGAAGCTTATGATGACCAAGTGAGGATTGAGAAAGAATGCAAAAAAATAAGTGAGTGGAGTGAAAAAGAGAGAGTACAGAAAAAAGAAAAGAAAAGGAATGAATATGAAAAAAATGAACAAAAGAAAGAGAGTCTATTTGCTGGAAAAAGTGAGGTTAAGAGAGCATTAGTGAGTGAGCGAGTCTTGGTGCTTGTGTGCAAGGATGCTTATTTTTCTACTAACCAACTTAACCCCTCTTTGCCTTCTAGTGTTGTGGCTTTGTTGCAGGAATTTGGTGACCTATTCCCTGATGAAGTTCCCGATGGGCTTCCTCCCTTAAGAGGAATTGAGCATAGGACTGATTTCATCCCTGGAGCTTCTATACCTAATAGACCAGCTTATAGAGCCAATCCCAAAGAAACTAAAGAGATTCAACGCCAAGTTGATGAACTCATGAGGAAAGGCTTTGTAAGGGAAAGTTTAAGCCCATGTGCTGTTCCAGTACTTATAGTGCCCAAGAAAGATGGTTCATGGCGAATGTGCGTTGATTGTAGAGCCATCAACAAAATAACAGTTAAGTATCGTTATCCTATTCCTAGATTAGATGACATGTTAGATGAGTTACATGGTGCTGCATTATTTTCTAAAATTGACCTAAGGAGTGGTTATCATCAAATTCGCATGAAAGAGGGAGATGAATGGAAAACAGCTTTTAAAACTAAATTTGGATTGTATGAATGGTTGGTTATGCCCTTTGGGTTGACCAATGCACCTAGTACATTCATGAGCTTAATGAATCATGTTTTTCATTCATTTATTGAAAAATTTGTGGTTGTCTACTTTGATGATATTCTTGTTTACAGCAGAACTTTATATGACCATGTTATGCACTTGTGTGAGGTGTTTAAAACTCTTAGAGAGAATAGCTTATATGCTAATTTTCAGAAATGCTCCTTTTGCATGGATTCTGTTGTGTTTCTTGGTTTTGTTGTAGGTACTCAAGGGATCCATATGGATGAGGAAAAGGTGAAAGCTATAAGAGATTGGCCAACCCCAAAAGAATGCCAATGAAGTCAGGAGTTTTCATGGCCTAGCAAGTTTCTATAGGAGGTTTGTCAAAGATTTTTCAACTATTGCTGCACCTCTAAATGAGCTTGTTAAGAAGCATATGACATTTAAATGGGGTGAAACACAAGAAACAGGTTTTAATACCTTGAAAGAGAAATTAACCAATGCACCACTTTTGTATTTACCTGATTTTAATAAAGTTTTTGAAGTTGAATGTGATGCTTCTGGGATTGGTATTGGTGCTGTTCTAATGCAAGAGTCTAGGCCTATTGCCTACTTCAGTGAGAAATTAAGTGGAGCTTCTTTGAATTACTCTACTTATGATAAGGAACTCTATGCTTTAAAACGAACTTTAGAAACATGGCAGCATTATTTATGGCCCAAGGAGTTCATTATTCACTCTGATCATGAAAGTTTGAAGTTTCTAAAGTCTCAAGGTAAGCTTAACAAGAGGCATGCTTGCTGGTTGGAATTCATAGAGACGTTTCCTTATGTGATCAAGCATAAGCAAGGTAAAGAGAATGTTGTTGCTGATGCTCTTTCTAGGAGGTATTCTCTTATCACTTCTCTTCATGCTAGATTACTTGGATTTGAATTATTGAAAGGGTTGTATGACTCTGATTGTGATTTTTCCAAAATTTGGCTTTCTTGTGAAAAGCATGGGGTGAATGACTTTTATAGATCTGATGGGTTTCTTTTTAAGAAAGATAAATTGTGCATTCCCAATTGCTCTATGCGTGAGCTGCTTGTAAAAGAAACTCATGGTGGTGGTTTGATGGGTCACTTTGGTGTTGACAAAACATTAGCTCTTTTGCATGAACACTTTTATTGGCCTGGTATGCGCAAAGATGTTGTGTCTGTTTGTGCTAAATGTGTGACATGTAGGCATGCAAGTCTAAGGTTCAACCTCATGGTTTATATTCCCCTCTACCTGTGCCTTCCCAACCTTGGGTAGATATTTCTATGGATTTTGTGTTGGGCTTGCCTAGGTCTCAATCTGGGAAAGATAGTATCTTCGTTGTAGTGGATAGATTTAGTAAAATGGCTCATTTTATTGCTTGTTCTAAAACAAATGATGCTGTGCATATTACTGACTTGTTCTTCAAAGAAATTGTTAGATTGCATGGATTGCCTAAAACCATTGTGAGTGATAGGGATGTAAAGTTTCTTAGCCATTTTTGGAGGACCTTATGGAGTAAGCTTGGAACTAAGTTGCTGTTTTCTACTGTGGCACATCCCCAAACGGATGGGCAAACTGAGGTCATCAATAGAACACTCACTACCTTGTTACGTGCAATAATTCAAAAGAACTTGAAGAATTGGGTCAACTGCTTGCCTCATATTGAATTTGCATATAACAGGGCTATTCACTCTTCCACTTCTTTCTCTCCATTTGAGATTGTTTATGGCTTTAATCCTCTATCTCCTTTGGATATTCTGTCTTTGCCTTCTAGTGAGCGAGCTAACCTTGATGGCAAGAAAAAGGTTGATTTTGTGCAGGACTTACATACTAAGGTGAGGGCCAACATCGAGAGAAAGAATGAGCAATATACAAAGCAAGCTAACAAAGATCGTAGGAAGGTTGTCTTTCAGCCTGGAGACTGGGTTTGGATACACTTGCGAAAGGAGAGGTTTCCAGAACAACGAAAGTCTAAGTTGCAGCCAAGAGGAGATGGCCCTTTTCAAGTCTTGGAGCGAATCAATGATAATGCTTATAAAATAGATTTGCCTAGCTCCTACGGTAATGTAAGTGCTACATTTAATGTGACTGATTTATCTCTCTTTGATGCTACAGATTCGAGGACGAATCCTTTCGAGCAGGGAGGGAATGATAGAGGAGCATGGCATGATCAAGCATCAAAGGAAGACCAAAACACGGAGCGTGGAGCCCAAGCTAAAAGATGGAAGTCCAATATTCTAAAAGACCCATTACAAGGCATTGCAGGCCCAATGACAAGAGCAAGGACCAAATCTATGAAAGAGGCGCTGAATTGTTTGATAAAAGATCTTAAAGAGTTAGAGCCCATTTATTTGGAAGAAGCATCCCTCAATCAGCCCATCAAGGGTCCAAACATGGTGATTACATTGCTAGAAGCCAAACAAGATGATGTACAAGGCCCATGTGTAGTCCAGATTGAAGAATTCACTCAAAATACCATGTGACAAGCATGTGCCTTGGAGGATGAGCATAAGTGACGTCCAAGAATATTCAAGAAGCATCAAGAAGGCGTCTTTATGTATTAGTTATGGTTTAATTTCGTTTTTTTTAAGTTTCCATTTTTATTTGCATTAAATAAGGCCTTTTGGTCAAAGATTGCATAAGAATATTTTAGGTTAGTTTCCTATTTTTAGGTAGCAGCCTTTTTCTTCAAGAAAAGGTAATTTCCTATTTCCTTTAGCCTTAATTGGTGCCAACCAAGATAGTCAATCATCATTAAGGCACATTTATGGCATTTATGACCTAGGGTTTTTTGATTCTAGATTGTTCTTTTGCTGTCTATATAAGGCTATGTTTTTTGTAATTGGGGATCAAATTTGAATGAATGAATTTTATAGAATTTTATTTCTCTTGAGTGAGCTTTGCTTGCCGCCTCGTATTCTCGTGGGAATACTCGACTGTATCAAGGACTGATCATCCTTGTGGTGTCTCCATGGCTAGGGTTGTAAGAGACAGGTTCTCTTAAGATCCTACCTTCGATCGTTCGTCTAGTTTCCTAACTTGTTTCTAGCCAATCCGTATCCGTACCTTATATCACAGGGAGCAAATAAACATACCATCATACCACTCAACAATGCATATAACCAAGACACATTATGCATGGAATTAACATATCATCATCCATCTAGCTCTACCACATCATGGCATAGAAAGATCAAGGAACATAGCAAAATGAGGAAAGCAAGTTAGCAGTCAAATTGCAAGTTCGTTACTACCTCTTTGGTGATCAAAGTTTTCGGCCTTATCTTTTTCTTCTTGCTCCTCTTTGTATATTTGAGCAATACCCATCAATTCATACACAAACACATTCCACATTACTAATAATGCCACATAAAATACCATTTACTATCAAGATAATTTCATAGCACCTTTTTTCTCTGATTTTTTACATCAATATTCTACCTTTGTTTTGACAAGTCTCTATGGCCATTCTTACACAATTTTTCATGTAGAATTCAAATATCAACTTGGTTTTATCAAAATCAAACTCCTCCATATTCCATTGCCCTTGACTGAGAGGTATTAGGGTTCAAAATTTTGATTCCAATGCTTTCAAGCACTTCCTCTTAGTGTTTCCCCACACAAAATCACATTTCAAACTCGTTGGAATCATCAAATTAATCTGAAAGAACATCTAACTTTGATAGAATTGTTCATAAGACTAGAGAATTTGGAGTTTCTTCCAAAATCAATCAAAACAACAACCAAACAAGCTAGCTCAAGCCTTTAGTCATGGTTTCTATTCTTTCCTAATCATTCCCAAATAAATTCAAAATCTGGACACCAAGTTCCTGAAGATTTTTACAACCAAACTCTACTTGAAACAAGCTAAAAACCATAGCCAAATGGAAGCTCTTACATACCTTGATTAACCCTTGATCCTTGCTTGATGATTCCTTATTCTTTTTAGCGTGTTCTTCCTTTTTTTTTCTTTGGACTTTGAGCAGCAAAACCTCCCCTCTTAAGTAGCCAAAGTAACCAAAATTGAAGGCTTAGGAGAGGGTATTTATAGACCACATTTTGGCCTCCCCCTTGCTCCAAGTGTCCCTTAAAAATCTAAGGTTAAATGTCCACGTGACCCTCTTCATATGTTGCAGAAAGTTTACATGCCATATGTCCTTAAGTACTCAAGTATTTTTGCTAATCATGTGACTAAATTAAATATTTTATTCCTTAATCTCTTGGGCTAGATGGGCCATAAAATTTTTGGATTTCTCTAGCCCAAAATCACGCCTAAAATGGTTGAAGAAGAGGGAAGGGGTATAGCCTCTCAAATTGTCACATCCCGTGAAATTTTACTTGGACATAGGGAATAAAAAATTAGAACGAGGGCCAATGTAGAAACTAGATGGAGAGATAGAATAACTTTTGATATGAAACCCCGATAAGGTTTGGGCTAGTATTTTTATAATTATTGGTCTAGGAAGGGCAAAACAGGAAATTTAGAGAAAATTTCTAGAAAATTCCTGAAAAATAGAAAAAAATATAATTTAAAGGTTTTGAAACCTCGATTGAGGCCTGAAAGATGAAATTATTGTAAAAATAAATTATTATAGAATTTCACATAAATAGAGGTTTTTTAGGAAAATATTAAAAAATAGGAGGAAAATAATTGTTTTAATTAGTTGGAGGCCTCAATAAATTTGGAAAAAAGATGGATAGATTATCTAAATATTTATATGAATTTATAAAATTGGTTCTAGGCCTTGGAAGTTCAGGAATTTATTTTAGGGAATTTATTTTCCCACTGTGACACTGATAAAGGCCTAATCGGAGAAAATTTAAAATAAATATCTGGAGGTGGGAAAAAATTCTAAAAATTTTTAAATCATGTTCTAATATTAAAAGGTGAATTATCATGGATAGAAATGAATTTTTGGAGGTTGGAAAAAATTATGGAATGTTACTAGTGAATAGTAACTGATAAAGTTTCAAATTGGTTTGAGATAGTGATTTGGTTTGTGGGCCATCTTTTTGGACCAGCCCAAACCTTTTGTGGGGCCCACATTGATCCTAAGAAGGGCCCAATTTCGTGTGGTTTCCAGGTCCCTTTATTTTTACTTAAATAAATCCAAAATTAAGGGATATTTGTGTGGAATAATCTAGATTAAGGTCACTCAGAGTGATCTGATTATTTTGGCACTTGATGACTGCCACATACACCCCTTGAGGTGTCCAATTCAGTCCAAACATGGAGGGGTAAGGGAAGTTGGGATTTTTCTATAAATACGCCCTTGGAAAATACAAAAAAAATATTGGAAAAATAAAAAACACGGGGAGGTTCTGCCATTTTGCTTCCAGCACCCACCAACTAAAATTTCTAAGTGTTTTGGGCAAGGAATCACTCTTTTTTTTTATTAAGGGAACATCAAGGTATGTCTGAGCCTCCTTATCCCTAAGTTCTACACTATTTTGGTTGAGGTTTTTAGCTTGAAAAATTAAGAAAAATACTGCCAAAATTTCACTGGACCTTGTGATGCTTAGGGAAGGATAGAAACCTTGATAATCAAGTGGAATAAGTAAGATTATGTGGTGTATGGTTGAGTTTTTGGAAGAAAATCAAAGTTGGGTCATTGGGGGGAGGTTCGGCCAAACCAAGTTCACGCAGGAGTTGATTGTTTTGGCTTGATTTGATTATTCCAATGGCTTTAAAACATGTTTTTGTGTAGGGATATGTTGTTGGAAAGTGTTTAAATTATTGGAATCAAAAATGAAATTTTTGAAACTTATAACCCCCTATTCGGCCAAGGTAAGGTCATGGGGAAGGAATGGGAATTTCAGAAATCTGGTTGCACCATTGGATTCCTTATGAAAAATTATGTAGAATTGAGTCATGGGATGATTGATTCTAAAGAAGGAATCATTTTGTTAAAAATTAAAGAAAAAGGGGGGAAATTGTTAAGTTGAAGTTAAAGTGTTGTAATTAAATTGTTTAGGGATTAATATGGCCTATATTTATGCTTGGTTTAATAGGCATTGTGAGGAGGAACCAAGAGGAAGCTTTGTTCTTGAAGTAACCAATTAGACAAGTGTTAAAGAGGTAGCTTTGAATTATAATTTAATTGTTAATCTTGCTTGTTTAATGTGATTTGTTGTTTGCTTGGATAGAGGAACTTGTGTTGTGGCATGGATTGGTTGATTAACATTGGTTTATGCTTTGGCCAAATGTATTGGATTATGTCATTGTGGAAGTGTTGATGTTCCTCTTTTAGCATGGCTTTAAGCATGATTTTATGTGGTTGATTATGCCTTGAGGTATGAGAACATGTCACATGATAATTTGCTTGAGTTGCATGATAGTTGTAATTCAATTGCTCCTGAGATTTCATAGAAATCTCATTCCTCCTATGTTAAATTATGTCTCAAATAGGGAATGATTCATCCAATGGTAAGGGCAAGGAAATGATTTTGGGATAGAGAAGCATTATGGAATTGATGCTATTATGTTATGTTGTGTAATGTATTAATGAACTTTATGTTGAGAATGTAATAGATTATGAATGATATGTGATGTAAATTATGTTTGTATGACATGCCTAACTGTTGGAATATTGAATGGTATAATGTCAAAAGAGTGTAGGAAAAAGGAAAATCGGAGATAAATTAAAGAAAATAGCATTAGGGGATAAAATCTCCCTAAAAGATGTCAAACTTGTGGCACATGAAATAATAAGCAATTTTTGGAATTTGGGCAAGAAGTTTTACAAGCTTATAGATCTCATTTTTAGCTTTAAATCAAGTGATAAACCATCAAATTTGGAGTTTTGTGCTATAAGAGGTATGCCCTTCCAAAGTTGGGCAAAAATACTGGAAATTGGAAAATTAACCAAATGAACAGTGCATCTTGTTGATTTTTCTAGTGCTGTTCCTGATAGAATTGAGTCCAATGAATATTTTTTTCTCTATAGAACTCTTAGCAAGCTTCACATGGAAATTAGAACCATCTCATTTCGATTTTTTTAGAATTAGTTATGAATTTTTAAAGTTGGCCAATTTTCAGATGAATAGTGTACAAACAGAATTAAAGGCAAAATTTTAAAGTTAAAAATTTTTCATCTGAAAACACTACAAAACATGTTATAATGGTTCCAATTGATGTATAATGGGTTATAAAGAGAGGTGTGACAGATTACATAACATTTCTCAGTCTGATTTTGCCGTATCGACTAAAATTTCTATCTAATTTCCAATAATAGTTCTGGACTTCTAAAAATTCATTTCTGTCCATCAAACATCTTCTTTTAGTATAGGAAGGTCCCTTGAATTTTTTTAGAATTTATTTCACCATTTAACTATTTGTATTAAATTTTCTTCGAAATCAAGTCTTACCGATAAGATTTCGACAAAAATTATTCTAAAATTAATTCTTTCACTTTTAGAGGCTAAAAATAATTTTATAATCTCAAATAAACCTTCAAATAATTTTTTTCATATTTTTTCCAGAATTATTGAGGCTTATATATATATTTTAAATGACTAATTTTGGCCAATTTTTCACTGTTTAACCAAAAGAACCTTGGTTTACAGAAAACTTTGTAATAAATCATTTTCTTGCTATCTTGACCTCTAAGGGCTCAAATATAGTTCTAAACACTCTATTTTATTTTTTATGATTTTTTAGGAATTTTCAGGAATTTTTCCTAACTTTCCTATTTTTGCCATTTCTGGACTAATAATTTCAAAAATGCCAATCCAGTCAGGAGTTAAATCTCAATTCAAAAGTCCACTTTACTACTTAGCCCTCTATCTAATTTATTACTCACATTCCCATGGTTGAAATTAGTGGGATGTGACAATGAGACCCAATGAAAAGTTAATGGCCAAATTGAAGTATAAGTGAGAATATTTTCCTTAGTTAACCTCTCTCAAACAAGGACATGAGAAGATGTCTAGTCTTGAAATTTTGAGGACAAAATTTTATTGAGAGGGGGAGAATTGTAGAATCCCAAATTTTGGGTGTAAAAGTGCTAGAATTATCCTGAAATGTGCAGGCTACCAGACCCATTTTGACAGGAGTTCCAGGAGTTTCCTAAGAAAGAGATGAGAGGATTGTGAGGGACTAAGTCACAAAGTGATAGTTTTCTAGAACTATAAAACAGGGAAGTTAAGGACTCTGATGAAGTCTCAAGGGCTCGAGTATAGGAATTATAGACGATTAAGGGCCAACGCTTGTGCTGGGAACCTCAGCGAGATGATTTTTAAGGCTAAACACGAGCAAGGACCTAATTATAAATTTGAAAAGTTTAGGGCCAAAAAGGCCAGTGATGGAAACTATGCCTAAAAATTCTTTTAAAAAATCCAAAAATTTCTTTAAAAATTTGAAAATGAGCTTTTAAGGCCCGTATGGGGTTAAAAATGACAAAAATACCCCTAAAGCAATTGATGAAATTCTTAGGGTTTTGGCTAATTATAAATAGGGAAAATAACACAAAAATGACACTTAAATTTGACAAATCCCAAAATGGTCACTTGAATAAGCAAAATCCCAATTTAGGCACAAGTGACCAATTTGGGATTTACAAATTTGTTGAAATAACCATATTGCCATTTATTTTTTATTATTTTTAAAAAACAAATACCCTTATTGGCTAGCCGGTCGGTAGCCAGAGCTCAAGTGGCCTCCGACACTGGAGCTCCGATGGCCGGTAACTATTTTTTTGAAAATTTTTACAACTTTAGTAACATAATTAACAAGTTTTATAATGCTACTAATAAGTTAAGTATAACAGTTAATAATAAGTTTTTCAAGAAATTCAAAACGTGGCATTTTTACAACTTCAAAAGTGCCATTAACAAGTTTCGTAACTCTATTAACAAGTTCGGTACAGTATTTAACAATAGGTTTTCTAAAAAATTTAAAAAGTGATATTTTTACAACTTCAATAACACAGTTAATTGTTATAGTTATGATGTAACGATATTAATATAACAAATGTAACGATATTAACAACTCTCACAAAGGTTAATGTTTTTAATATTATCTCCCCGTAAAGGTTGCACAACAAAATTTGTCTACTTATTAGGCAACCATTATAGTTACGAGAGTTGTTAATATCGTTACATGACTTGTTAACCGCATTACTAAAATTGTAAAAATGCCACTTTTTGAATTTTTTACAAAACCTATTGTTAAATGCTATATCGAACTTGTTAATAGAGTTATGGAACTTGTTAACAATATTACTGAAGTTGTAAAAATGCTACTTTTTAAATTTTTTTGGAAAACATGTTGTTAACTGCTATACTGAACTTGTTAATAGTGTTACAAAACTTATTAACCGTGTTATTGAAGTTGTAAAAATTTTCAAAAAAAAGTGTCGTTGGTCACTAGAGCTTGGGCAACCGATTGTTGGCTGCCCGCCGGAGCTCTAATAATGGCGACGACCTAAACTCCGACGGCTGCTGTAGGCACCAGAGCTCCGGGGACAAGGGTGGCCAATGAGGGTATTTGGTTTTTTAAAAACAATTAAAAAAATTAAAGAGCAATATGCCCATTTCAGCAAATTTGCAAATTTCAAGTTGGTCACTTGTGCTTAAATTGAGATTTTGCTTATTCAAGTTACCATTTTTGGATTTCCAAGTTTAAGTGTCATTTTTGTGTTATTTTCTCTTTTGAATATTAGCCGAAGATGAATTATTTAAAATATGAGGAGGCCTCAAATAATTGGAGAAAATAGGGAATAAATATTTGAAGAATTATCATAGGTTTTAAACATGATTTCATCCTCAGAAAGTGAAGAGGTTAGCTTTATCAAAATTTAAAGCCTATTTATATGCTATTTGGAGAAAGTCAAACTAAATCATTTATGGGTTGACATTTGACCTGAGAAAAATTAGAGAAATTTCCTGTGATGAAAAGGCAGTATCAGTACCTAGAGACAGATCCTCACAGTTATGGATTGATAGAGAGAATTTGGTTTTACTCCAAAATGAATATTATTAAATATTTTAATGAAATAACACAGGAGAGAGCACTACTCCCTTTTTATGCACGTTATATAATGTCATGTGAGATTAATTGTGGTGAAAAAGGGTTCCAGAACATATCCTAGGATTACTAGGTAAGTCAAAACCCAAAAAAGTAGCTAATAAGATGTAAAATTGTGAAATCAGTAAAGGAATAGTCAAGGGTGAAAGGGAGCACGAATTTCTCCCTATTTTAATGCAAATTCGATGAAGGGACATGAATAGAATAATATATTTTGTTAAGGGTTAAGTTTGGAAGAATAGAATTATTTAATAAAAAATTAATATTTTTCCACATGTGTAATAGGTGGCATATGAGGTATCTCTTGAGATGGCATTAGAATTGAATGAACACCTAAGAGGGTTAATGTGGCAAAATCATGAGAGAAGTGAAGCAAGATCAAAACAAATGTGCATGGTAAAGGCAAATGGTGAAATTTGAAGGATTACTATAAGATAAATTTAGCTTGTATTATAAATACCTCATCCCCTCCTTCATGGCCAAAATTTCTGCTAATTTGAGAGAGAGAGAGAGAGAGAGAGAGAAAGTTTGGTCAAGTGAGAAGGAAGAAAGAGGAAGAGAAGATCAAGCCAAACATAGGTGGAATCAAGTGTTATCAAGATAAGAGCATGGATTTTCGTCAAGTTCATGATGCTCTAAATGGAGACTTGAATCAGCTCAATACAAGTTTTTTTTTTTTATAATTAGTTATGAAGTTTAAAGTTAGACTAAAAATATAGAATTTACCAATGAATAGTACCTGAGAAATTAAATGTAAGTTTTTAATCTATAGGCTTGTTCCACGACCCGCTTGAACTGTAACGCTTCTAGACATGTACTAAAAGGGGTAAATGGAAGGATATTTCATCCTAGCTCTCCATAGCCTCTAAAATAGCCCCAGGAAGGATGAAATATTTAGCCATAGCAACTAGGAATGGAAGGATATGAAGTGGAGATGAAGAGAAAGTGAAGGAAATAGAGGAGGAAGAAGATAGAGATGGAAAGATTAGGAAAGAAGTGAGTAGAATGAAGGAATATTTGTATAGAGGCTAGGTTTCGAACATTTCAAGCTACTGGAGTAGCAAAAGTTGGGTCTGGGTCATGAAAATGGGTTCACTAAAAATTGATATGCGAACATGTATAATTTTTTCAAGCCATGACATAGGCATTGTGGCAGATTGGATAGAATCACTCCTTCCTCCATTTTGTGCTGTGCTATTCTTTGGTCTTTGATCTTGTTTCCATTTTTCTTGTGTCTTGCAATAAATATCATCCTAAATGAAGTATCAATCATCCTAGAAATTAATTAATAATAATTAATTACCAGTTTTGATAATTTTGACTCTAAAAGATATTCACTCTATGTAAAGACATTTAAACCATATTAGACACAAGTGTGCATAATTATGCTCACAATAATCCATACTGACCCACAAAATGATATGAAATAATATATAATAAAGGGGTCAAATCACACAGTGTCCTTTACCTAATAAACCTTACTTAGACAAAAGTCAATCTGGCTTGTATGCTGTTAAGGCAGGGTACTCACTTTTGGAGCTTGAATGACCAATGACATAAGTTCTATTGAGTGGAGCTCCTACTTCGTTTATTGATATTTATAATTTTAGTTTGTAACCCTTGTAACATTTCAAAATTTTGGGCTATAAAGTATAGGAAGTAGTCTAAGATAGGAAGGCTATTTGACTTTTTTTGGCAGGAATTCTAGAAGTTTCGTGGAAGGACGAGAAGATTCTCAGGGACCAAATCGCATAGTAAGAATTTTCTGGAACCATGAGACGGACAAGTTAGAGACCCCGATGAAGTCTCTAGGGCTCGAATATCAGGATTGAAGATGATTAAGGGTCAAAGGTTATGCTAGGGACCTTAATGAGAAGATTCCTAAAGTTAACCTTTAGTAGGGACCTAATCGTAAATTTAAAGAGTTTCGGGCCGAAAAGGGCAATAACAGAGTACGCTAAAAAATTCTAGTAAAATTTTAGAAAAATCCAAAAAAATAGAAAATGAAATTTTGAGACCCATAAAGGGTTTAAAAAGATGAAAATACCCCTAAAAAAATTAATGAAATTCTCAAGGTTTTGGCTAGTTATGAATATTAGTGAAAATTGAATTATTTAAATTATGAGAAGGTCTCAGATAATTGGAGACAAATGGGGGATAATACTCAAAGAATTATCACAAATTTTAAAAATAATTCTGTCTGCAGAAAGCAAAGAGGTTGACTTTAATAGAATTTATAGCCTAATTATTCACTATCCAGGGAAAGTTAAAATAAGCCGTCTGTGGGTTGACTTTTGAATTAAGAAAAATTAGAGAAATTTCCCATGATGAATAGATAGTATTGGTACCTAAAGACAGATTCTTAAAGTTATGGACTGATAGAAAGAATTTGGTTAAGTTTGCTTCGAAATAAATATTGTTAAATGTTTTAATAGAAGAAGAGGGGAAGAGCATTACTCCCTCTTTAGGCATGTTATATAATACCATGTGAGGTTAGTCGTGATGGACAAAGGGTGTCAAAACATATCCTAGGGTCCTGGGTAAGTTAGTGATAGAGGAGCATGGCATGATCAAGCATCAAAGGAAGACCAAAACACGGAGCATGGAGCCCAAGCTAAAAGATGGAAGTCCAATATTCTAAAAGACCCATTACAAGGCATTGTAGGCCCAATGACAAGAGCAAGGACCAAATCTATGAAAGAGGCGCTGAATTGTTTGATAAAAGATCTTAAAGAGTTAGAGCCCATTTATTTGGAAGAAGCATCCCTCAATCAGCCCATCAAGGGTCCAAACATGGTGATTACATTGCTAGAAGCCAAACAAGATGATGTACAAGGCCCATGTGCAGTCCAGATTAAAGAATTCACTCAAAATACCATGTGACAAGCATGTGCCTTGGAGGAGGAGCATAAGTGACGTCCAAGAATATTCAAGAAGAATCAAGAAGGCGTCTTTATGTATTAGTTATGGTTTAATTTCGTTTTTTTAAGTTTCCATTTTTATTTGCATTAAATAAGGCCTTTTGGTCAAAGATTGCATAAGAATATTTTAGGTTAGTTTCCTATTTTTAGGTAGAAGCCTTTTTCTTCAAGAAAAGGTAATTTCCTATTTCCTTTAGCCTTAATTGGTGCCAACCAAGATAGTCAATCATCATTAAGGCACATTTATGGCATTTATGACCTAGGGTTTTTTATTCTAGATTGTTCTTTTGCTGCCTATATAAGGCTACGTTTTTTGTAATTGAGAATCAGATTTGAATGAATGAATTTTAGAGAATTTTATTTCTCTTGAGTGAGCTTTGCTTGCCGCCTCGTATTCTCGTGGGAATACTCGACTGTATCAAGGACTGATCATCCTTGTGGTGTCTCCATGGCTAGGGTTGTAAGAGACAGGTTCTCTTAAGGTCCTACCTTTGATCGTTCGTCTAGTTTTCTAACTTGTTTCTAGCCGATCCATATCCGTCCCTTATATCAGTTAGTAGTCAAAAAAATACCTGATAAGATGCAAAATGGTAAGATAGGTGGAGAAATATATAGGGGAGGCATTTGTCATGAATTTGTCCTTATTTTCCTCCCTATTTTAAGGTAAATTTGATGAAGGGATGTGAATGGAACAATATATTTTGTTAAGGGTTAAGTTTAGAAGCATGGAATTATGTAATAAAATATCATGCTTTCTTCACATGTGTGATAGGTTGTTTGTGATGTGTCCCATGAGATTGCACTTCTATTGAATAAAGGGGACACCTAAGAGGTTTAGGGGCAAGAATCAAGAATCTAAGGGACATATGGCCAAAGAGCTTAAATGAATGGCCAATATCAAGTCACACACACAAAAGATCAAGGGCTAGGATTTAAACAAATGTTTATAAATACCATTCCCCTCCCATTAGGTGAAGACTTTCGGCCAATAAAAAGAAAAGTAGGGAGAGGCTGAATTGGAGAAGGAAGAGGGAGGACAGAAAGAGCAAGGAAAGACATGCAAAATCAAGCTCTAAAACAAGATATGTTCATAGTTTTTGATGTAGTTTTCATTACCTTTGTTGTTATTGAGCTTGGTAATGGGTTTTGATGAATTTTGGAAGCTTGGAACCCTAGGGTATAGTGCTACATGAAATTGATTGATTAAGAATAAGATGAAGTTGACACTAGAACCTTATTAAAGGCTAGAATAGAGAGAAAGTATCAGGTGGTTTTATGGTGGAAATTGAGTGAAACCAACTTCTTCCAATTCTCATAATTTTCAGCCAAGCTAGGGTTTATGCCTTAGGATTGGATTTTGATTATTTTAATGCTTCCAATTATTTTATAATCAAATTTTGTGTGGGGTAAAGATGAGAAAACATGCTTGGAAGTATTGGAATTGAAAATAGAAAATTTGAACCCTAACACCCTATGTTTCAACCAAACTAGTTTGAGTGGGGGGAGTTTGATTTTGATTATTTTGAGCTTAGAAATGGTTTCTACATGCAAAATTGCATGAAAATAGCATGTGAAATTAAATTTAGAAAGATTGGAAACCAAGCTCAAAAGTTAGAAGTTAATGTGAAATTAAAGAGGATTAGGTATGATATATTGATTTAGATTGTAATTGAGTATGCCTAACTAAATGTTTGAGAGGTATTTGACATTGTCAAGAAGAGAGTCCCAAGAGTAAGGAAGGGAGGCAAGAGTTAAGGGTTCAAGAAGGTAGCAAGAACTTACAACTTTTAGGTTAATTTTCCTTATCATTATGTACTATATGTGTGTATGCCATGAGGTGGTTAAGCTTAATATGATGTGTTGTATTAAACTCCTTGCATTTGATGCCTTGGCAATATGCATAGTTGAGTTGTGAAATGGAATAGTATAATGGCATGCTCTGATGCGATACAGCAAGCTAACTCCTCAACTTCCAATGATCCATTGCAAATCCCAACTGGACCAATCACAAGAGCAAGAGCTAAAAGAATTAAGGAAGCTTTGAGTGGGCTAGTGCAAGACACCTTGACAAAGCAAATGGCATTTATTGGAGTATCAAATATGGATAAAAATGCTGAGGACGTCACTAATGTCATTTGGGCTGAAAATGGAGCTATTGATCATATCTTGGGCTTGGAAACTTCAATTTAAGGAGCTTGGATCAAGTACAACACATGAGAAGACTCATTTAGGCCTAATTAATCATATTTTGGGCTTGATATGCTGATTATATTTCATTAAATGCATTTGAGGGAAAATTCATAATTAGTTGGTAGATTTGGCTTTTGAATTTCCAAGTTACCTAAATCAAGTCCTTATGAATTTATTATATTTTGATTTTCTAGATTGCATTTAATGCTTTTTAGGTCAGATCTTGAATGTATCCTCTATAAGATATTGTAACCCTCATTTTGGTAGCAGATTTGGAATTTGAATGAAAAGCTTGCATTTTGCAATTTCTGACTTGAGAGGGGTTCTCTCTAGGGTTCTTCATTGAACTAACAGACTTATCAAGGCTTGATCAACCTTGTGGCGTCTTTCAACACTTCGGGTCCTTGTTCTCCCGTGTTCAAGGGTTCAAGTGGATCACCAGACCTTTGTTTACGTTCTTGGGGTGCGTATATTCAGATCGGCTGTGGGTTCGTGGGATTTTTTTTCTTGTGGGTTCTCACTATGCTCCCTTTCCATGGCATAGTAATGAAATAATATGCATGAGATGTGCATAGTATATATAATGATGCGTCAAATGTGTATTGATATATAGCATAACATGCATTGTATTGTTGACATTTTGTTATGGTTAATTGCTACTGATATTTTTCCCAAAATCTCACCCTTTCCATATTTAAATTACAATATTTAGGGGTTGACTTATCAAGAGGCAAAAGGAAAGAGAATGGAGTTAGCATGAAGATTCCCTTGGATGATAATGAATTATGTGCTTGAAATATGTTTTGTATAATTTGTAAAAAGTTATGTATGTATGACCTAATGGCTCTAAAGTGATACAAACTATAGCTAAGTGATGTTTATATGCCATTATGTTTGAGTTGAGATTCTATGATATGAGAAAAGCAAAAATCTCAAACTTGGCAGTCATGTGAATCTAAACAAATGGTGGAGCTTGTCACAAATTTTGACAGGCTACTAGATTTCATTTTAAGTTTTAAAATGAGTGGTAATTTGTTAAAATTGAAGTTTTTTTGTAAAAAGTTATGCCTATCCAAAGTTAGGAATAAACTCTAAAAAAATTAAAAAACACTAGACGTGAATGGTGAGGTGACTGATGAGTATTTTTTTCCTTGAAGACAATTAATAGAGCTTCAAATAGAACTTGGAACCACTACGTTTTAATTTTTCTATAATTAATTATGAATTTTTAAATTTGGCCAAAATTTTAAGAGTCATTGTGAATAGTAACCTGAGAAATTTTTTTTTTTTTGAAAACTTGATTTTCTAATTTGATTCCAAATACTTCCATTTGATGCATTATTGGGTATAAAAATAAGGTGTTACAACCTTGAGTTAAAATATTCTTGTGAAGACTTCTGTGGGGTATTTTACTGACTTCAACCAGCTTAAGGAGAGACAACATGTGTTGATCGAAGGCTCATCTTGCTTTTGTTCGGATATATATAGAGGAATTTTTGGAACATATTTTTCTTCACCATTCTTGTTATAGGTAATGGAGAGAGAATAGAGGAAATAGGCTCAATAGTAAAATATGAAATTCACTCCACACCCCTGTTTGTAGATCCCTTAATACCCATATTGCCAAATTACCCTGAGCCTATTCCTAATTCCCATGTATCAGTTCCTTTGCTAGAGCTTCTTGGTTTGGAAGTTTGCCAGGTTTAAGAACTGATGCTTTTCTCAATAGGAGTTTGAATGCCAACTTTGGTTTAGCTTACGTGGTCAAACTTCAGAATTATCCTTCCTACTTCCTTTTTATATATATGCTGGATGGCTTGTGATTTGTTCAAAACCAAGTTTATATCCTCTGTTCTTTTGCTTGCTCTCACTTTTTTATATTGAACGAATTTGCCGTTTATATATGAAAAAACTGTCATTTTTGTTATTCTCACATTCACCATGGTTTTCCCATTAAACGCAGTCAAAACAAGGTGCAATACAATAATTGGACCTCTGGGCAAAAATAAAAAAATGGAATAATTGGACCAAACGGGACAATCAATTGAATGGGACCCATTTCTTTGTGGATCAATAATTAAATATAATGGCCTTTTTATGCATGCTTTGTAGGAAAGCACTTAATATTTTCGTCTGCTCTCCCATTAACTGTTTGAAGGCCACATAATCAACAAAATGCAAAAACCAAAAAAAAAAAAAAAATTCAAACTTTAGGAACGGCTGAAAAGTTCAAGGTTAAAAGAATAAAAATTTAAAAATAAAAGAACGGCAGAAAAGTGGACAAATGAATAGCGGAAGGGCTTCTTTTCTTTCCTTTTTGGGATTAACTTATGGCATTTAATAAACAATGCGCGATTTTAGATCAATCTCTCTTAATTGGGATAATATAATCTAAAATTTTTTTGGTCGAAAAAAAATCTAAAATGTTGAAAATATATTTTTGTATCTTAAAATCATTTTAAGTTTCATTTTTATTTTTCAATTGAACTTTGTTTTGTTAAAATTTCTTCTTCTTTTTTTTTTACTTCATTTGTTTTCCTTTTAGGATTTTAACTTTATTTCAGTTTAATTTTAGGAAAAATCCCCAAAAAAAACTGTTGAATTTCAAAATTTTAAATTAGTATCAATTACCATACTCATACAAAAAATGATTACATTCGAAAAGCAAATGATAATACATTTTTGTAGTAATTTCTGATTTGGAATTTTAAAATTTAACGGTCATTTTTTTGAGATTTTTTCTTACTTTTAATATTCATTTTATTTGGTTTTAATTTAAAATGTTTATTTTAAGTTTTAGTTTGCTTTAAGTCTTAATTTAATCATATTATTCATTAAGTGTTACATTCAATTTTCCTCTACCTTTTTTATAAGATTCCGTACAGACTCTTCCAATCTCTTTACCCAAGCTTCTAACAAATTTTTTGGTACATATCCGAACTATTTCAAATGATTTTTTACCTTAAACGTTCTTTTCCACTAATACTAAAAATAAATAATGGATTGATCGGTTATCTTGAATGGAATGTGGTTGGAGCAAAGGAATGATTCTGAGCGGGCACATTTGTTGGGCTGCATCATGGCTGCATCACCGTGAGTGTCTAAGTTAGGACAAGATGAAACGTAAAAGACAAGAGAGGGTGATTTCAGTTATAACGTAGGAAACGCGTGGAATCAAATTGTGTCCCGTGCTACTTATAAGGGATTCTTTTCCTGTATCTTTTTTGACCTTTTCCTCTCATGTTTACACTGTTCCACATTTGTCATTATTATGCAGTTCTCTTAATTATAGTAGTAAAATTTGATGGCCATCAATTATCCAAAGATGGCATCCTCCGGCCAGCAATATTCTTTTTTTTTTTTTTTGATGAGCAAAGAGATAGGTACTAGAGACTATGAGAACTATCAGCCTGAAGGAGCCCACGGAGCTCTTCCGTGGGGTGGTGAAGAACACAAAAGTCAGTCCGCATCTCCCTTGCATGTGCAGCCATCGCGTCAGCAACTGAGTTGGCGTCACGATCGCACTGCACCACCTCCACATCCCACTCCCTTTCAAGCATCGTTTGAATCTCCCTAAGAAGGCCAGAGTCTAGATGCTCAAACCCGACTCTGAGTGTATTAAGAGAACCAGTTTGCTGCAGTCGCATTCGACAATGACTCTCCTAAAGTTACGGTCCCATGCCAGTTTAAGCGCCCATATTACCCACGCCTCTGCCGTAATACTGGAACCCAGACCCACCCGATACATGAAACCCATAAGATACACTCCATTATGATCCTGAAAGAGACCTCCACAAGTACACAAGCCAGTGATTGAATTCTGTGCTCCATCGACATTGATTTTCACGATGTCAGGCGGTGGAGGAGACCAACCACCTGATTCTATTTGCTCCTCCTGTGTTACCAACAGGTTCTTTGCACCCCAAGACAAGTGAGCTCATGATCATGCTAAAAGATTTGCAGTTGTCCAAACTTTACTATTGAAGATGTGATCATTTTGTCCTAGCCACAGATTTCGGCTAAGGACAGTGAAACAGAACTAGAATTCAAAACCATCCACCATACACCTCTGATGCAGTGCCCACTTTATCCAAGAGGCACTGCTGCTCATACTGAAGAGCTGATCCTACATATCCCGGGGAACTAAAGCACTCCACACATGTTTCGATTGACCACATTCCCTACGTACGTGGAGAGTAGACTCTTGTCTCTCATTGCATGTCCCACAAAGACCCGAAGGATGAAGACCACGTCGAAAGCGCAACATGTTAGTTACAAGGCGGTCATGTGAGCACAGCCACAAGAAAGAGCGACAGCATTGGGGGACCCTTAGCTTCCAAATGAGCTTCCACAAGCTCCGATTCTGCGAGAGGAACTGACCTGCCAGGTGATTATAAGAGGACTTAAGAGAGAAACTCCCATCAGATGACCAACGCCACACAAGCTAGTCCCTGCCACCATCCCTGCACACCATAACCAGACGAATAGCTTCGATAATATGAGGAGGGAGGTAAGGGGCAAATTTCTACCATTCCCAAGAGCCCCGATACCGTGACACATTCGCTGACTTTCCAGTCTAGCAAGTCTGAAGGGATAGCATGCACAGGGTGCTTCTCCAGTTGATCAAAATGTGGCACCCAGACATCTCTCTAAAAGAGTGTGTCCCAACCACTGAGCACACGCCAAGTAAGCCCCTCCTAGATATCCTTCTAACATTTTCGTACACCTCTTCAAGTCTGGGATTCAGATCTACGTTTCTCAACTTTCGGTAGTAAGTCATCGCCTCCTTTGTACTTGTCCCGCATAAATTTAACCCATAGCAGGTCCCTCCTATTGACCAACGACCAGCCGAACTTCAACATGTACGCTCTATTCTGTAATTTCGTTTGTCTCAAGCCTAGACCCCCTTTCACCTTAGAGCGACAAACATTTTCCCATGAGACCAAACCAAATTTTCTTGCTGAAGTGGAAGAGCCCCACAAGAAGTTCTGGCACCTCTTGTCTATATCTGAACAAACAGAGTTAGGCAACATAACAGTTTGCATAGCATAGGAGGGCATCGTAGAGGCCGCAGAAGTAACCAACATATGTCTACTAGCGAAGGATAGCGTGTGTGCTTTCTAACTACAAAGACGAGCGTCCATCTTATCCAAAATAAATCTATACGTTGATTTAGAAACTCTCGTGTAATATAGGCATGCCAAGATATCTCCCCAAGTTGGCAGTGGGCATAAAGTTCAAGAACGCACTAATTTCGCTACTCTACTTGTGGTTAACGTTTTTTGAAAAGAAAATCCATGATTTAGCCACATTAATACGTTGCCCGGAAATCATGCAAAAGTAATCTAGGATCGCTTTAATAACCCCTGCCTGTCCATATCTACCTCGGCAAACAAGATAAGGTCGTCAGCAAAAAATACATGGGAAATGGCTGTACCTTTCTTGCCTAATCTGAAAGGCATCCAGTCACCCGCATCAACAGCTCCCTAGATTAGATGTCCCAACCTTTCCATTGAAAGGATAAAGAGATAAGGAGAAATAGGATCCCCTTGTATGCCCCGTGATGGGAAGAATTCCTTAGCAGTAGACCCATTCCATAGTAACTTCATTTCTGGGGAGGTCACACAATGCCAAATCACACTTTGAATATTAGAAGGCACATTGAGCTCCCTTAGGCAGTCAAAGATAAAACCCCATCGTAATCAATCATATGCTTTCTCAAGATCAATTTTGATGGCCATAAACCCCTGCTTCTTCTTCATGGAGCACATAGAATGTATAATCTCTTGGACAAGAATGATATTATCAGAGGCCTATCTTCCTTTCACAAAACTGCACTGATTAGGAGCTACCACCATAGGCATAACTGGCTTTAAACAGTTGTGATAATTTTTTTTACCACTTTATAAACCACATTACATAAGCTAATGGGCCTAAAGTCACAAATAGTCTACGGGTGATTGATCTTCGATATCAAAACTATTTGAGTACCAATTATATGCTTGATCATCTAGGGTTCTTGAAATAGTTGCTTGACCAGCATAGTCACGGAGTTGCCCACTGTATTCCCCTGACTTTGAAAGAAGAAAGGATTCAATCCATCCGAGCCAGGGGCTTTAAGAGGGCCCATATCAAAAAGGGCCAGCAATATTCTTTATATAATATATATATAGGCACACACTCTCTCTCAATTTCTATTATAAGAGCTTATTATAAGGTTGAATTTAATTTTAAATATACAATCTCAGATAACTTTGTTGCTCATATTTATGATTTTTTTTGGTCTAATTTACTTAACTTATAAACAGATAAGTAGCTGATACGGATTGGCTAGAAACAAGCTAGGAAACTAGATGAACGATCGAAGGTAGGACCTTAAGAGAACCTGTCTCTTACAACCCTAGCCATGGAGACACCACAAGGATGATCAGTCCTTCATACAGTCGAGTATTCCCACAAGAATATGAGGTGGCAAGCAAAGCTCACTCAAGAGAAATAAAATTCTCTAAAATTCATTCATTCAAATCTGATCCCCAATTACAAAAAACGTAGCCTTACATAGGCAGCAAAAGAACAATCTAGAATCAAAAGACGCCTTCTTGATGCTTCTTGAATATTCTTGGACGTCACTTATGCTCCTCCTCCAAGGCACATGCTTGTCACATGGTATTGTGAGTGAATTCTTCAATTTGGACTGCACATGGGCCTTGTACATCATCTTGTTTGGCTTCTAACAATGTAATCACCATGTTTGGACCCTTGATGGGCTGATTGAGGGATGCTTCTTCCAAATAAATGGGCTCTAATTCTTTAAGATCTTTTATCAAACAATTCAGCGCCTCTTTCATAGATTTGGTCCTTGCTCTTGTCATTGGGCCTGCAATGCCTTGTAATGGGTCTTTTAGAATATTGGACTTCCATCTTTTAGCTTGGGCTCCACGCTCCGTGTTTTGGTCTTCCTTTGATGCTTGATCATGCCATGCTCCTCTATCAGTAGCCTAATAATGTTATACAAAAATAATTTTGGGAGATCATTTCACATTTATTATAGGATGAAGGTGAAAAATACCCTTTATTCTTTCTCAAAAAAGGACCAGGTATCATAAACAAATCTTGAGTACAAATATATACATAAACTTTTCAAAACAAAAATTCAAATAAATGTCCATCATATTTTCTTTTGATGCAGACCACTTTGGTAGGTGCCACTATGCTAATCTCTCTCACTATCAACTTTCCCATGCTCCCTCTTTCTTTCTTCTCTCCTCCCCTCTTGCCCTTCTGTTTTCCCTCTTTTTTAGAATTTTTGCAAGAATTATTAATTTAAAAAAATATTTGAATAACATAATAAAGTTTATGACTAAGATTTTTAAAATCTAATGTGAAAGGTAATAAAAATACATTTTTTTTTCATTTACAAAGATTGAACTGTCAACTTTAAATAAAAAATTGTCTTTTTTATTTAATATATTCACCATGTAAAATGTAAAAATAATAGACTCACTAGGTAATTGATTGCCTATCATGTGCGTTCTCAAATTAATTAACTAAATTAATTAAATTTACTTTGGATCATCTTTTTTATGAGGAGCTTTATTAAAATTTTGAAAATCTTTTTAATTAAGAAAAATGTGATGTAGAGAAGGGAAGAAGAAGAGAAGATTGATTGGTTTTTGTTTTAGAAAATCAATTGAGAAAAATAAAGAGGAAATAACAAAAATTAAAGGAAAGCAAAAATTGAATAAAAACCTCAGCAGAATGATGCACTTCCTAAGAACTTTGATGAGTGGCTATCATAGTTCAAAAGGATGAGGAGTTTGTATAAAAAGCAACTTACTATGTCAAGAGAAAAATCTTGAATAGCATCTAAGTCATGATTAATTAATTAACAACTATACCTAAAAAGCTAGGATATACTCATCTTTTAATTAATCATTAATAAACCACTTAACTTATAGATTCAATTAAACAATTATATCATGTTCTTCTAAAAGATAATATAGCGAAAGCCTTAAAACATGAACTACTTGTGCAAATCAAAATAAAAAACCACAATGAGGCAACTTAAAATAAATTCATTGGAAATTTCAAAGCATAATTATTCAATCGAAACACAAATTAAATAATAGTCCACATGAAAAGAAATCAAAATCCTAACATAGAAAATTAATAATAGGTTGAAATATTTAAACTAACAAACCTCCTAATATAAACAAGAAGCCAAGCCATGTCATCTTATTCTCAAGAACAAAGAGGATCGGCCATATATATGGCTAGATGATATTATAATGATAAAAAGAAAATAAGAAGATAGTGAAACCGTAACATATTCACTTATAACCATATATGGAGCCAAAACATATCAAATGAAACCATATTCCATTCTATTAAGCTTAGAAAATCAAACCTTGAAAAATTTCTTTCTCAAGTTACTATTCATTTGGTAACCCTAGAGTTTTGGCCAACTTTAAAAATTCATAACTGATTCTAAAAAAATTAGAATGATATGATTTTAGTTTTTATTTAAAGCTCTTTCATTGATCTATGTAGTAAAAATATTCATTGGTCCAATTCCTTTACTATTTAGGTTCCATTTCACGTGCAAAATATACTATTCATATGGTAAACTTTTAATTTCTAAATTTTATCATAACTTCAAAAATTCATAACTTTAAGAATACAACTCTAAATTAGATGATTTGCCACTCTATTTGGATCTTAGAACGTGTACTTTGGGCCTATCAAATCTTATAGTTAGATTCATTTGGCCAGAAAAGTCAAAGCATCAAATTCATGGTTTTTCATTTATTATCAATGTAACACCTTAACTTTAGACCACATGTAGAGTCAAAACAAGTCAACTGGAACCCACATCATATGGCAATTGCTTTGAAAAATTCATTCCTGGGTTACTATTCACTTGGTAACCCCAAATTTTTACCAACTTTGAAAATTCATAACTAATTCTAGAAGAATTAAAATGAAGTGGTTCCAAGTTCTATTTGAAGCTTACTGAAAGGTCTTCAAAGGAAAAATACTCTCTGCTAAAAAATCCATTACACTTGAGCCCAATTTTATGTAAACTTGCACTTTTCATATGGTAAATTTTCAGTTTTCTAGAATTTATGCCTAACTTTGAATAGGCATAATGTTTTGTACAAAACTCCAATTTTAATGAATTACCACTCATTTTAAAGCTAAAAATGATATCTGTTAGACTGTCAAGTTTCATCAGCAAATTCCCTCATTTTTTTGGAATAACCTAGACTCCAAAATAGTTGCCAATTAGGTCATTTCCATCCCTTTTAATCTCCATTCTCACACTATTATGCCATATCTTTTCCTGGATATCATTTATCATGCCAAACAACATATAATCATACTCTAACTATACTATACAATGATGTAAAAGTCAATGATCATCCAAACAATTAATACGTAATTACATCACATAATTCAAAAAGTCCATAACAGGGAATCTTCAAGCAATAGCCAACTCCTTATCTTTTCCTTTAGTACTTCTATCCCCTAAATGGTCATGTTTGAGATATAATAGGGCTGAGATTTCAAAGAAATCTCTGTAGCAAAAAACATCAATTATAGTATCAAAATGCATGGTTAGTTCATGTCATATACAAGTATTTAACTTATGCATTATCATGCTATTAATATGCCATTAACATGCCACTTAAAGGAAGCATATAACTCAACCACATCATGGCACATACACATAACATAAACAACCAATGCAATTCAATATTAAAATTGTAAGTTCTTGCTACCTCTTGATAAACTTAAATTCTTGGTTTATTCCTCTTGTTCTTGAGCCCTTTCTTGCTTAATGCCAATGCCTATTGTAACATCCCAAAATTTGGAACCCTAGTAATGGGAGTGTGTGAAATGAGATATGATTGATAAGCATAAGGTATGAGTAAAGCATGAAAACCCAAAATGGGACGAAACCGACTTTATCAGATCCCTAGGGGCAAAACGGTAATTTTGGAAAAAGTTTTCAAAAATTACTTAAAAATAGAAAAAAGTGGAATTAGAGGTTTTTGAGTCACACATGATGTTTTGGGAGTGAGAATAGCCCAAAATAAATTTTGGTGAAAATTCTCCAAAAAAATAATTAATTTTGGAAAAATAGGGAAAAATAAAGGGAAATTAAAGTGATAAAATTATTTTAATTACCTAAGGACTCCAAAAATCCAAGGAAAAATATGGATACACTCCCTAGGAATATATATGAATTTATAAAATTATTTCCAAGCATTGGAAATATAGGAGATAATTTATAGGGAATTTATTTCCGAATTCCTATCGGTAAGGACCCGATTTCGGAGAAAATGTGAAATAAATATCTAGAGGTCTTGAAAAATTCCCAAAAATTTCAGATCACACTCTTGGAATAAATAGGGAATTATCATGAAAAGAAATAGAATTTTTGAAGCCCCTAGCTATTTTTCCTAGTAGAGGGCAAGAAATCGGGTATTATGTGACCGAATGAATTTTTAAATTACCCTAACTAATTCCATTACTTCCTAACCAGTTTTTAAAATTTAGTTAGCATCCAACAAGGCCCAAATTCGTGCTCACCATGATCAGAACAGCTGGCTTGTGTGCTGGGCAAATTTTCAACCATTGGATCAACTCTCTTGGAAAGTGAGTCAAAGAATGTGTGGCTAGGATTTGTTCTTCATTTTGGCCGACCTTAGCACTTAATTTGGGGCAGAAATAGCTGCCCAAGGGCAAGTTTTTGGGCAGCAAATGAGCTCTATAAATACCCCCACAAGGCACTCAAAATTCGGACAGAATTGGGACAATAGAGGGGAGGTTCTGCACAATTTTCTTCTTGGCTTCCAAACACTCCTCAAATCACCTCCAATCCAAGGTTAATCATCAAGCTTTAATCCAAGACTCCTTGAGGTATGTTTAGGCTTTAATTTGATGCTTTTTCCATGGTCAAACCGTGACTTAATTTGAGGGGGAAGTGCTATTTCATTTCTGTTGTGCTGGAAGTGCTAGGAAAGGATAGCAAATTCAGTATGAGTTGTGTTGTTGGTGTTTGGTGCAGTTTTGAATGGGTTATGGAAGAAATTACCCTATGAACTATGACTTTTTAGTTCAGCCAGCTCAAGAACTCAAGGGTAGGAATTGTTTCAATAAGTTTTAATGGTTTCAATGGATTTAAAATGTGATGGTATGTAGGATTATGCTAAGGAAGTATGTTCAAATTCATTGGAATCAAATATGAAAATTTATGAACCTAAAAGAAAGTGTTCAGCCATCTTGAATATATGGAATTATGATTGGATTTTGATGGTTTTGATGCTTCCATTGAACTCCTTGGGCATTTTTGTGTAGGGTTATATGGAGGAATTGAATTTGGAAGCATTAGAAATCAAAGTTAGAAATTTTGACATTTTCCTTGGAAAAATTTGTTTCTGTTTTAACCAGAACTTAAGGAAGGGATTTGATTTTGTAAAATTTGATTTGATATTTGAATTCTACATGAAAAACCATGTAGGAATGGCCAAGGAGGTTTCTTGAATCAAAAGGAAAACAATTAGGCCAAAATTCCCAAGAAAGAAGGGTTTAATGTTTAAGTAATAGGGAATGTGTTTGAATAATTGTTGAATGATTGGCATTGGTGTTGTTTTGATAGGTACCTTGCCAAATCCTCAAGAAAACATCTTGAACTTAAAGGAAATCAAGGACCAAGTACCAAAAGGTAGCATTGAATTACACTTTGATTGTTTTCTTGCTTACATTGATGTGTTAATGTGAATGTGTGCAATGTATGCCATGATGTGACTAAGCTTTATTGCAAATGTTGATTGCAATGTTTGAATTATGTTGCCTTGGCATTATGTCCATTGAATATGTGTATGATAGCTTACTTTCCATGGCATAAAAGCATGAACTTATGAACAAGATAAATGCACAAAAGCATTGCACGTCGTGTTTGCAAGAATGCATGATAATTGTGATTCTGTGCTACTGGGATTTCTTTGAAATCTCACTCTTATGTTTAACACCACCTAGGAGGGAGTTCAAGCAAGGGCAAAGTCAAAGAAATTGTCCCGGAGACCTAATGAACAATTAATGTACCCTAGTGTAAACTTTTGGAACTTGTGTAATATTATGACTTTGGAAATGTTTGTTGGATAATAGCTCCTAAGGGGAGCCAAGCATGTATGTCTATGTTTAACCATGTGAAAGCATAGTAGAATGTATGTTCAAGCTTGTATTAAGCCTCAAATCAAATAATTAAGGATGGGTAAAAGGTTATGAAAGAGTCATTACAAAGGTAATTAGGGGATAACCTTTGACTAAAAAGGACCAAACTTGGTGCATACAAAATAAATAGCAGGTGTTCGAATCTAGATTTGAAATTTTGCAGACTAATAGATCACATTTTTAGCTTTAAATCAAGTGGTAGATCATTAAATTTGGAATTTTGTAGAAAGATTTATGCCCTTTTGAAGTTAGATAAAAATACTGGGAATTTCAGAATTTTCCAAATGAACAGTACATAATTGCGTGGAAACTAGCATTGATCTATGAGAAATTGATACCTGTGAACATTTTTCGTATGTAGAGCATTTCATAAGCTTTACGTGAGACTTGGAACCACTCTGTTCCGATTTTTCTACATTTAGTTATGATTTTTCAAAGTTGACCTGATTTTTAAGGGTTACATGAATAGTAACCGAAATCAAAATTTTAAATCTTGGTTTTTACCTACTTTGAGCATCGTGTAACGATTCCAAATAGTTCTAAAGGACGTATAATGGGGTTTAAAATGAAGGTGTGACACCTATAAACTAAACAACAATGGCATTCTAATTAACCTAACAATTCTATTAACACTTTAATCTAAAACCCTAACCCTTTAACCTTTATTTTAGGGTTTTAGTATCATCTTCTTTAACTTAACTTTCACATGCTTTTTCTATATGATTTTTTATGTAAAATCCATATATGAATTTAGATTTATCAAAACCCAACTCCTTCCCCCATAACCATGCTTGGCCAAAAGGTATTTCCTTAGAATTCAAAAATTCTATTTTCCATTTTAATACTTTTAAACACATATTTTTCACATATCCCTACACAATTTCACTCGCTAAAATCATTGAAAGCATCAAATTAACAACAATTAAACCCTAGCTCCATGAACCAGGTTTGGCCAAAACATAACACTAAGTTTCACAACTTAAAATTCTTCCAAAAATAAGGTTTAAACACTATTTTCCAACCATTCTCTACCTCCCAATCCATATACAACCTTTAAATTATTCATATCTCACCATGAACCAAATTGAACAGTATCAAACCCTAGGGTTTCTAACCTCTAACGTCCATCAAAACCATATTTAAGATCACTAAACCATGGAACATCATAAACTAGAAGAAAATCCAAGCTCTTACCTTGGTTTAGCTCTTGATTTGACCTAGGTTTTGCTTGAACTTCTCTTCCTCCTTTTTCTTCCTCCTTGGCCAAAATTTTTCCTCTTCTTTCACTCTTGATCTGGCCAAAACTTTGGCCATGAAGGAGAGAAGGAGGTATTTATAATGTAAGCCAAGTTACCTTATGGTAATCTTCCAATTTCATCATTGACTTTCACTATGACACTTGTACAAATCTTGCTTCATCTCCCTTCAAGATCACACCACATGAGCCCTTTTAGGTGTCCTCCTTATTGAATAAAAATGCCACCTCATGTGCCACCTATCACATATCTGGGAAAATCACCATTTTTTATTTAATAATTCCTTTCTCTTAAGCTTAACTTGCTTCAACAATGTGTATTATTCTACTTAGGTCCTCCCTCCTCATAGCAACATAGTACACTACTATCAAAACATAGAGGAATTAGCCAAGGACTTTAGGGAGAGAGGCTAATACATTAAACTCGACAAGAACCAGTATGCCCATGTGTACCTAAGATATCTGGAGGATATCCAAAAGCTCTACTATTATGTGACTAGAGAAGATGATACCCTTGAGGTTACGAACTGGGCATCAACATTGCTTAAAGTACTCCTTAGGACCCGGCTTTGGAAAAATGGTGTGAGAGATATTTGTAGTCGTATGGATAGTGCTAGCTTCAATAAGAGCAATTTGAGCATTTCAATAAGATAGTTGAAGCCTACTAAATTATAGAGAACAGCCTGAACCATCATCTGATGGTTAAGTCTACTCCTAAGTTGGAGAAGGGAGATCAGGGTGGCACCTCTTCTAATGCCAAAAGAGGCCATGGATAACTGAAAAAATAAGAACGGAGGTAAGCCCCAAATGGCAACAAATGCCCAATCTACAGCAAGAGTCACGGAGACATACCGTGCATGGCCAGACAGAATATTTGCTATACCTATGGTAAGCCTGAATACTTCTCAATGGAATGCTCGCAAAACACAAAAAGTCAACGCTGCGCACCTAAGGAAGAGTGTTTGCCTTCCCAGCGGAAGAAGCCTGGAAGTCTCTGGAAATGATCCAAGGACAAAACCCTGATCCTACCCCTAAGAGAAATAGGGATGAATTCGGAAGTTAGACTGAACTTCAGAACAGAATCCTAAGCAAGCAATACTATGATAAATGAAGCTAGGTAAGACTAGCCAAGGTTAAGAGAAAAGTGTGTTTTGTCATGATGAACCAAGGGAATTGGTGGCGATGAATGAGTACATAAGTGATTAATAGAAGAGGTGGTAACTTTCATCACTGCAAATGAGGATTCTAGTCATGACAAACCAACACAATAAGCCTTAGATGTTGAGGAGGTACCTCAACGAGACATAACGACTCTTAGAGGTCACAAAGAGTAAGATTAGATAAGGTTAGAAAGAGAGAGGTATCCCTATGCAAAGTTATCAGATTCTCCCTCAAGAGAAAGAGTAAGGAGTTGAATAAGACAGTTAGGGGTTGAGTCTGTACACCACTAAGAAGGTATAGTGGCTACCAAAGCTGGACAAACTCTTATAGCCTCGTTAAGGCTGGGGCACCATGATAGAGTAGCTATCTCAAGTCCCAGAATAGATAAATAAGAGCTTGGAGATGGTAAACTCAAGATAGATAGCCCTAGTAAAATTTTTAAGGATCAAGAAGAAGAGAACAAGACAGATAGCTATGCAGGGAACTAGCTTAAGAGGTTGGCATGTTCTCGATAATGTTGAGAGATACTCAGTCACTTAGGTTTAGGTTAAGAGGCACCCTTTTTCAGGGGATAAGGTTTTGGCTAGGAGTCTTCCTAGAGAAATTGGGAGATTGGTCCTCCAAGTTAGATTTAACACTGCTCTAGATGGAGCAAAACACCCTATTTGAGCAGGAAAAGGGAAGAAGCCGATACAAGACAAACAAAGTTGACTTCACCCAATGGAAGCATGACTAGCTAAGAACAAAGCTAGAGTTAAATGTCCTTGAGCTTAGCAGAGTACTAGAGTAAGCAGAAAGAGGAAGAACCTCATAAGTCCTTTCCCAATGACTTTTAGAATAAGCTACAAACAGAAAGAGAGGCTCCCTCTTATAGGGATAAGATGTTTAATTGGCATGCTACGGACATAGCAACCAGTAAGAGCTTGCACTCTTTGCATTGAAATGCCAGGCATTATGCATATGAAAGTATGCTCATACTAAAAAGTGAAGTAGAGGAAAGAGAAGTTGCATAAGTCTCTCTCTGTACTATTCTAAAATAGTTAAGAGATGGTAAGAGCAACTAGGGAAGTAAGAGAACTCCTAAGGCATATTGGCTTAGGCACCTAAAGAGACAAATACGTGGCCTGGGGAATTGACATAAGGCCTAGGAGAATGGTATTAGTTCTTGGAATAATTTTGGGGAATTATTAGTTAGGTGACCAACTGAGTGGAGATGACTTTACTTAGTCCTATGGTCTAGAGTCTCCTAGAGATCTTAATGTAGCTTAAACTAATGATAGTATTCCAAGGCTATAATGGATCCTGAAAAGACTTATGGTGGAGTGTAGTAGCTCCTGAGGTCATGTTGGACCGAGCCTAAAGGATGTGATCGAGCCATAAGAGTAAGAGTATAGTGCCTTTTTGAGAAGACGAGGACTAGTGATAAGTTGGAGATGCGGAAATCTCCTTCGGTTGTAAACCCGTACCAAGAGAGTACCCATGACTTCCTTCCAAATAACCTTATCATTGATTAGGCTGGGCTCAGTTAGAGCCGTAAGACCTGAACAAGAGGTATTCAGGCTAGCTCTGGATATAGGAAGAACCCCTTGTGATACAGAGATAGACTGAGTATTGATGGCCAAATCCTTAAGATGAGGCGAGAGACAAGAATGTAAGCTAAAAAGACTCAACTAAGATAAAACAAGGAGGGTCTAAGACCACAAAATACCAGGGCTGAGCCTATCAGCATTAGTGCCTCAGATTCCCGTTAGTACTGTTCAGTTGAGCGCGCTCAGGTAAGAGTAGCCCAAGGAAGGGTGACCCTAGGAAGTAAGGTAAGAGAGTGTAAAAGCCAAAAATGTTAGCCATTTTGGCAAGAATGCACTAAGCCCAGCAGAAATGGAAGATAAAGTTAAGGAAATTGTTAGGCTATTTAGTGTCCCTAAGCAATATTGTTTTGGATGAGACTCGAGATTTACTTCAAAATTTTGGAGGTCCTTAGAGAAAGAAATAGACACTACTTTCAGATTCAATATAACTTAACATCCACAGATGGATAGGCAGATAGAAAGATTGATTCAGATATTAGAAGATCTGCTACAAGCATGTGTGCTTGATTTCAGCAGTAATTGGGTTATATACTTACTATTAGCCGAATTCGCCTACGACAACAGTTTCCATTCAAGTATTTGAATGGCACCATGCGAAGCACTTTATGGGAGGAAATGTAGATCTCCCTTATGCTAGACACAGCTCAATGAAAAAAGTACGTATGGTCCTAATAGTGATCAGACTTCCCAACAGATTAAAGCTATTCAGTAAAGACTCCTAACGGCTCAAAGTATGGTCATCATGTTTTCCTCAAAGTGTCACTAATGACGAGAGTCAGTCGATCCCTAAAGACTAAGAAATTGAGTCCAAAGTACATTGGATTGTTTCAAATTTTGTCTAAGGTTGGACTAGTAGCTTATGAGTTGGCCCTTCCCCTGAATTTAAGTCAAATTCATGATGTCTTCCAATTGAAGAAGTACTGTCCACACCCGACACATGTCATAAGTCATTATGACATTGTGCTCTGAGACAATTTATCTTTCAAGGTCGGACCAGAGCAAATCATTGATCAAAAGGTCAAACAACTAAGGAATAAGTAGATTTCTCTGGTCAAGGTAGTTTGGAAAGGTTTTTCACCTGAGGAAGCTACATGGAAGATGGAGATTGAAACAAAGGAAAAGCATCCTGAACTTTTCCATTAAAGTACACTTTAAATTTCAAGGACGAAATTTATTTAGGAGGAGAAATGTCACATCTAGTAATATGTTAATTAGAAATAAAGATATTCCTAAACATTTAAAGGCCAAAAATGATAAGGAGAAATAGAAGAATTATGGTGGAAAATAATTATTATGATTTTTCAAGTCCATTTATGAAAGTTTGACTAATTAAGGAAAATTGATCAAAAATAATTATGGAAAATATTTCCAAGCCTCAAAAAATTAAGAAATAATAGGAATAATATTCTTTGAGAATTATATGAGGATGAATAATTAGTTTTATGACATTAAAAGGAAACCCTCAAATATCCAAGATTTTTTCTAATTCTTTTGATAAGTGGAAAAATCATTAATAAGAGGGAAAATAGTTTTGCTTTTTATTTAATTAATGGGAATTGGAGATTGAGTTAAAGAGGGCATTTTGAGAAGAGAAAAATGAGAAGAATAAATTATAGATCTAACAGAAAATAATTACAGAGGCTAGAGTACTGAATTATAGAAAAGAAATTAAACCCGGAGTAAAAGTACACCGATAAAGCATAGGCTAATTTGAGGCCTTTTATTTGGAAAATTCCAAATAAATATTTTTAAGAAGAATAAAATTTCAAGAAAATTCCTATGATGTCTGAAGAAATTATAAGAGATTATGGGATTAAAAGAAAACCCTCAAATATCCAAGATTTTTTCTAATTCTTTTGATAAGTGGAAAAAATCATTAATGAGAGGGAAAATAGTTTTGCTTTTTATTTAATTAATGGGAATTGGAGATTGAGTTAAAGAGGGCATTTTGAGAAGAGAAAAATGAGAAGAATAAATTATAGGTCTAACAGAAAATAATTACAGAGGCTAGAGTACTGTATTATAGAAAAGAAATTAAACCCAGAGTAAAAGTACACCGATAAAGCAAGAAGTAGAGTCTTGCACTTTACTTGGTGATTCTCAAAACCTTTTCCAAACCTTGGAGGTTAAATCAAAAATTTTTATCCAAGGATTACACTATAGGGTGCAACCTCGGGTCGTCTCACTTAAATGGAGCCTTAACAAAATGGACCTAAGCTAACTTTAAATATCATGCAATGCAAACTTGAACATAAACAGGGGGTTTTGGTTTTTCGAAAACATTAAGTAGATTGAATTGAATGATAAACAAAATATTTTTGGATTTTAGGGAAATAAGTAATGAATGATGATAAACAGATAACCAAACAATGATGAAGATCCTCTTGAAAGTGTGCTCAGGCTGTCATAGTTCAAAATCAATTGATATGGGAGTAGAAATCACTAAGTTTCAAAATGATAAACCTTAAAGTACTCTTTAAGCCTAGAATATTAATCAATGAACTCCATTTCTCAAGATCCTGTGAAGTGCTCTTAGTGTGTGCAGAAAAATTGGTTAATGCAACAGGTCAGGTGCAATCAAATCAACTCAATATCAAGACACAATCGTGTAAGAGTAGAGAGAATTAAAAGATCACAACTGACATACATGATACTTCTTATATTTAAGCTCAAAAGTTCTACAATAACCAATCCACTACACAAATGAATATCCAAAACTGATTACTACTATAATCAGGTAGTTCAGCTACAAATTACAAATCCTAAACCTAGAAATTAATAAATTCATAGCTAAACTAGGATAAACTAGTCTCCTTCTTATCTCATTGAACTCAGCCATTGCTACACCTTCAAGAGGAAGGAAAATGCCTAGCCACACATAGAAATCTGAAGCATCTCAACTAAGAATGAATCTGAGCTTCCCATCATGGAGGTTTGACAGTAGAAAATGAAAGAAATTAGGGTTAGATGAGAGAGAGATGGAGGCTATGGTAGGAGTGTATCATGTCACTTGCACGAAAATAGGGTTTCTAAACCGGTAATAAGGTGTACTGGGTTGGTATGTGTGAATGGGTAGGTAAATTTTCTGAAAATGGTTCGGGTCTGGGTTGCTGATTCGAGGGGTTTGCCACTGTGAAGATATGGTTTCACCATGGCGAATCATGGCTAAGAGCTCTTCTACTTGCTGATGTGTCTTTGCCGCGGCGAAGACAGAAGTTGGCTGTGGCGAACCTTCCCAAAGGAATCTTCAGGTGGAAAATACTTACTTCGTCACAGCGAAACCTGGCAAAGGCATTGTTGCATCTTGTGTGCTGTACTTCCTTAGTCTTCACTCTTGGCTCTCCTTCTTAAGTGTCCTAAAATAAAAAGCAATGGTTTGAAGTATCGATTGTCCTAAAAATCAATTGAATGCAATTAATGAATAAATATGGTAATTTTACCCTCAAACAACACTAACTCAGAACAAAGACTCTCAATCTCAATTAAGCACAAATATTATTAAAATGAGCCAAAAAGTGTAAACAAAACCTAGAAAATGCCATCAAATAATATAAACAATTTGAGCTCAATCAAATTCCCCCACACTTAGATCTTTGTACTCCTGGACAAAGCCCAAAAATAATTCAAAAAGATACCAATGTAATGAGAAATACTAACATGCTTAAAGATGAGAGAAGAAAATTAGAAAGAAATTCTCACGGAGATTGACCACAGTAAAACAAAGATATGCTAAGAAAATAAACACTATGGGCATTTAATCCAAAAGATTGAGCAAAAGAGATTCATCTCAAGGGTATGTGTTTAGCTCTCAACTTAGTAGTCTTGGGATTATTTCACTCTAAATCTGTTCAATCCAATCTCTATCATAAGCTTGTGAGAATTCTACCTCTCCACCACAAGAACCGCAAATTGCAAATCAAGAGGACTTTAGGGTTTGTAAATGTTAGTGAATGGTCAAGTGAAATGGATGGAAATAAAAGAGAAAAAAGGAATTGAGTACAAGCATTTCAATTATTCTATCCACGAGGCAAACATAGAGGTTTTCGAAGAAAGGAGTTAAAGTTTTTCAAGATACCAACTCTCTTTCTTTTTTTCTTTGACATATCACTATGTATTTTATTTCTTTCTTTGGCTTTTCACAAACATTTTTTTAATTATAAAACCAGAGCTAAAATAAAATAAAATATTTACATTTTATTTGTATGCATGTGCTCAAAACGAAGGTCCAAAGGGGTTGGCAATGGTAAAGTGTTTGGGTTTGTGTTTGGGTAAAAGGGTTTGGAAATGAATGCCTCTGTCATGTTCACAAGATGTTGATTCATCAAGTTTCGATTAAGAATTAAAACAAGTTCTAGAAAAATATGAAACTAAAAGATTCACACAATTTAACAAATTCAGGCCCAAATATCCTTAGAACAAGGCTAGTATCTCGATTAATCAATCTCAAGGTTTAAAAACGCATAATCCTATTTTCAAAGCATACCCTCATTTACTCTTTGTCAAAAACAGTAGAGAACGACTAGCCTAAGTTCAACCATCATTTAAAAACATGGATAGTTTTCTAAAAGCACAAGTATAATTTGAATTTTCTAATAATTTTTAAAAATGCAAGAGCATTAAGAATCTAAACTGGGAGAATTTTTGAAGGACGAAAATGAAATTACAAAGCATTTAGGGTTTTTATTAAATTTTTTTTTCGGCCCTTCGCCGCGGCGAAGGAAGGAGCGTGCTGGGGTGAACATTGGCCGAGAAGGGAGACCTAGTAACAAGCCTACTTCACCACGGTGAAACATAAGTTGGTCGCGCGCGAAGTATGGCATAGAAGTGAAAATGGATGAGAAAGAAGCACTTCACTGTTGCAATGGAAGGAGTTTGCCGCGGTGAAAGTTGGCAGAAATACAGAATGTAATGCAATTTTCAAACTTCCCTGGAAATTAACTTCAATAACTTCAAAAATGCACACAATTGATCAATTCTAAAGCACTTAAGGGGTCAAAAATGGATGCATGATGAAGCATTTGCTGAAATTAAAAATGGAGATCCCTCCCCCACACTTAAACACAACATTGTCCTTAATGTTTAAACCAGTACATGCAAACCAATCAACAAGTGAACTAAGGCAGAGCAATGGACGGGTTGGGCAACCCGTGTCCTAACTCGTAGCCTGCCTGTTTAAAGTTATATAGGTACGAGCTAGCCCATACCTATAATGAACCCATTTAAGCTCGTAATAAATGAGTTGATAGTAAATGGGTGGGTTAAATGGGTTATGGGCAACCCGTTTAGAAATTTCCTTTTTTAATATTTTTTTAAAAAAAGAAACTGAAAATCTGAATCAACTTAAAAGCCACCGTATCAAAACATCAACCATAAGCCATAGCTCATTATCATTGAAGCTAGTTTTTCAAAGTTAGAACTCAAAACCAAATTTCATAGAAAAATCACAAAATCAGGAAGGGCAAAACAATTTGTGAAAATGTAGCCAATAGATTTAAGGAGGATGAAAAAATTTCATAGCAAAAATCACAACCAACTTATACAGAGACACAGCCGAATAGATTCAAATTGAATGAATTTGATATTGACGAGGTAAAGGCATGGCGACAGCAGAGCAAAGAGCAGTGAGCAATCATGAATGCCGAGAGAAAATGTGAGAGGGAGATGCTAAGAGGGTGATGCCATGATAAGGCCATGAGAGTGGTCGACTGGCTGCCATCACAATTCACGTGGTCAGATCGGAGGTCAATGGCTACGGTAGTTTAGCAACAACAGAGGAGAGATGGTGATGGCGATGTAAGAGAGTAGAGAAAGAAGAAAGAAGTAGGTGCAGGAGGAAGGCAACAAAAAAAAGAGAGTGATGAGTGAAAACCGGAAAGGATTTGGGGAAGGAAAAAAAGGAGGCGAGTTGGCGGCAATGAGAAACGGATTTAGGAACAGCCGAATGGGGAGCCTAAGAACGAGAGGGTTTTTTACCTTTTTTTTTTTCTAATTGTTTAGTTTTAAAATTTAAACGTTATATAAAAATTTGATAACAGCACTTTTAGTGCCAGTGACGGGAATTGAACCTGCGTGGGATCAATAATAGGCAAAAGCCTTCTGCCACCAAGCCAAAGTCATTATTGCTATGTGGGTGGGAAAAAAGAATATATTATAATATATTTCATGCATTAAAAAATAAAAAAATATAAATGGGTGGGCATGGGCAGCTTGGGGGTGTGCCCATGGCTTGCCCATTTATTCTACTAGCCCATCCATTTGAGCCCGCCTGTTTTATATGTATTTTGGGCTGGCCCAAAGGGGTAAAATTTGTCCACGTTGTGGGCGGGCTTTGCAGGTTACAGGTTCTTTGCTCAGCCTTATAGTGAACTGGAAGTTGTGAAGTCTAATTTTAAAGTGAAGCATAACACATCGAATTCATAAAGAGGAGGGGGAAAGGTGACAGGTTGCACTCAAAACAAAAAGGATAAGTGAAAATAGAGTAGGGGATCAATGCAATTACAAAGATAACAGCAAACTAGCATCTAATCCAACAAGGTAAGTGCAAAGTAATGAAAACCCTAAAAGCTTAAAAAGTATCTAGCAACACTAACTCATAACAGAAATAAAAACAAGAAACAAAGCAAACAAAGAAAGAACTACTGCTGCATCCCAGCATCATCCAACCCAGACCCGGATTGTCCTGCACCAGAAGTGTCAGCTTCAAATGTCCCGACTCTGCTTTGAGGGTCATCCTTCTCAAGGGATAGGAGAAAGTTCAACCGATCAGCAATCAAAGAATCCACATGACGACGGTAACGCCGGTCTCGATCATAAAGAGCATCGCAGTCGTTCTACCTCTTTCTCTCTCAGAGGAGTGTGACACGCAATTGGTGGACATGCTCTACCAGCTCATCAATATCATCAGCCAGGGTGTCCAAGGTTACAGGTTTAGGGGCTTCCTGATCTTCCTAGCCTTCCTGGCCTTTTTGGCCCTCTTGGGCTGGTGCACCAGCTGCAGGACCTGCTCCAACATCATAGACAGGTTGGATGGGGGAAGGTGGGCCAATGACGGGCTGTTTAAGGCAGTCATATTGAAATAAGGGGCTGGCTCGAAGTAGCTGTCATTGTTATTTTCAGGGACATTGGCAGCATGGAAAAGATCAGTGATTAGGTATGAAAAAATGATGTTGTTGGTGCATTTAAGGGTGTTGATGGTATCATGGAGAGCTGAGTAAATGGTGTTGGGTACGCCAAATGATCGATCAATCATGAGAAGGTAGATGGATAGGGCTTAGCGCTTAGGAAAGTTAGCCAGGTGGGTAGCGAGTACTAGGTTGTTGCAGACGAAGTGCAGCCAAGGACGAGCCTCAGGTCGGAATTCAGACAGCTTTAGGTATTGTTCTGTAGTGCAAGGGCGATGGCAAGTAGCACCTTCATGACACAGGGTTTAGACAACATCGTTAAAAGGATAGTTATCTTTATATTCAGAATAACCAGAATGGTGATAAGGTGGAAGGCGGTAATGGTAGCTAATGTTTTCAGCAGTAAAAGAACGGTGGACATGGACATTATGAAAGTCAATGATCATGGAACCATGGAATCGGGCATAGGTATAGAAATGAAGAACAAAAGCATCATTGCCCATAGAACGCTCCTGGACCAAACCAATCAATTGGGTTGCTCAGAGTTGGCGGACAAAAGGGATACTGTAGGGTCTAAGGGAAAAGGTTGTTCCTTAAGAAGAGGTCTCTGATCAATCTTTTCATACAGTTCCTCAAAAGTATACTCATCCCTAGAATTAGATTCAAACACAGGTGCAGGGTTCTTAATACGAGGCATTCTCTGAACACAGCACACAAAACACACTAAACAGACAGTAAACAAGAAAGACCCCTAGAAAAACCAAAATAAACTACCTAGGAGTAGCAAATGGCTATCCAATTCATAGGTTTTTAATGTACCAAATTTTTTCAGAAATTAACAGCAGAATCACAGAAAAACAAATGCACTATGAATCAACAGAGAGCCTAAGAGCTACAGAACTACAAACTGAAAGTAAAATAACCCAAACCAATCAACAACCTTAAAGAACTACACAGAGAAAAAATATAAACCCTAAACACAACAGAAGAGACAGGAAAAGAATAAAAAGAAGGAGAAGAAGAGGACAACTTACAGAAGAGAGGAAGGGTCCTGCGCAGAGATGGGGGGAACAATCAAAAGAGAGGAGTGGCAATGGTTGAACACAGCAGGCTAGAGAAAGAAATGGGCGACCAGAGAGATGAGGGAGACTGTGCCTGAACGAGGGAGAGGAATGAGGAAGGAGAAGAATGAAAATATGATGGTGTGGAGAGGGAAAAAGGAGGGGGCCGACGGTCTCAGGAAAAATTGGTAACTGAAGGGGATGTTTAGAGAGGTTAAAGGTAGTGAGTGAAAAGACAAAACTAGAGTTAAAGAAATTAAATGGGTAGGCAGTTACGAAGGGCAAAATGGTAATTTAACACTAAAAAGTAGGGTTTATGAGAAACAGTCTGCACAGAATCTGGGGTTTCATCTTGGCAAAAGGTAACATTCACCGCGACTAAAGTGTCCCGAGCGGTTGAGAGAGGAAGAAAAGGGGTCTCGCCGTAGTGAAATCATAAGTTCACCGCGGCAAAAGTGTCCTGAGAGCAACACACAGAAACTGGGTGAGCTTCACCGCAGTGAAGGTATACCAAGAGCAACACATATAAGCAAGGCATCTTCACCGCGGTGAAAGATAAAGTTCGCCGTAGCGAAAGTTACTAGAACCATCAAAGTCAAGCAGAAAAACACAGCAAGAAAGGAACTTTCAAGTGCACAATATAAGATCAAAAGGTGCTCAATAAGCTCATGATAAGGTAGCACAACACACAAAATAGATTAGCAAACTTTCTCCTTCAATTAAAAACAGATAATTTATCAATTTACCGCACTACAACAATTAAGCACATTAAGAAGGAAGAGCAGAGATCAAAATCAAGAAGGGAATCTTATTGAATAGAAAAAATTACTAACTACACTAAAACTATACTACTGAGATGGTTTCTCCCCGATACTCAATCAGCATACCAATGCATAGAATATATCACGAGCAATAATAGGGCAAAAGTAAGTAAATGAGTGAAGGAAAGAAACAACCTGGGAGTTAAGGAGGCTTTTGATTCTCATGGTAGAGCTTCAATAGATGGCCATTAACTTTGAATCTAGCTCCAATCTCCTCATACAAAAGCTCAACCATGCCAAAGTTGTGCACTCTTGTGACTGTGTAAGGCCCGTCCCATCGAGTGTTGAATTTCCCTTAGTTAAAAGTGAACTGGGCCTTATACAACAGTACTTGGTTGCCTTCTTTGAAGTGCTTCCGCAGGATTCGCTGGTCATGCACGAACTTTGTTTTCTCCTTGTAGAGTCTAGAGTTTTCATAAGCTTCAAGTCTAAGCTCCTCTAACTCTTGTAGTTGCAACTTCCTCTCCATTCCAAAAGACTCTATATTTATGTTGCACTGCTTGACTGCCTAATAAGCCTTATGCTTAAGCTCCACTGGTAAATAACAAGCTTTCCTAAAGACCAAACGGTAAGAGGACATGCCAATAGGTGATTTGTATGCAGTCTGGTAAGCCCACAGTGCCTCTTCTATGTGTAAACTTTAGTCTTTCTTGGAAGGTTTCACTATCTTTTCCAGTATATGCTTTACCTCTTTATTTGAAATTTCAGCTTGACTATTGGATTGGGGGTGATAGGCAGTGGAGACTTTATGAGTAACACCAAATTTTGAAAATAGATTATCTACAATCCTATTACAGGAATGTGTATCCCTATCACTCACTATAGCCTTCAGGATCCCATACCTACAGAAAGTGTTTGATTTGAGAAATTTTGAAACAACTTGGGCATCATCTTTTCTAGAAGGCATCATTTCTATCCATTTGGACACATAATCTACAGCTAACTAAATATATACAAAACCAAAGGATGAAGGAAAGGGTCTCATGAAATCAATACCCCAAACATCAAAGATTTCGCAAAACAATAAAGGCTATTAAGGCATCTCATGCCTTTGTCCTAACCCTCCAAAACGTTGACATTTGTCACAGGACCGACAAAATATAAAAGAGTCTTTAAAAAGGGTTGGCTAATAAAATCCAAAATCTAAGATTTTCCTAGATGTTCTACTTACACTAAAATGACCCCCCACAAACCATGGAATGGCAAGCTGAAATGATGGGCTCGAAGTCTTTATTCGGCATGCACTTCTTAATAACTTGATCACTACACATTCTCCACGGATAAGGGTTATCCCATATATAGTGTTGGGACTCAGTTTAAAGCTTCTATGCCTGAAATCCAGACATAAAAGGAGGGGTGAGTCCAGTCATGAGATAATTGACAATATCAGCATACCAAGGCTCTTTTACAGCCATAGCATATAAAGCGGAATTAGGAAAAGAATCACAAGTAAGTTCAAATGAGTCTACTCCCCTTGTGTCCTCTGGTAGCCTACTTAGGTGATCGGCTACTTGATTCACTACCCCAGATCAATCTTTTATCTCAATATCGAACTCTTGCAGAAGTAAAGCCCACCTTATCAATCTTGGCTTGGATTGTGGCTTCTTAAGTAGATAGCGGACAGCCACATGATCTGTAAACACAACCACTCGAGAATTAATTAGATATTGCCTAAACTTATCTAAGGCAAAAACAATAGCAAACATCTCCTTCTTGGTGGTGGTATAGCTGACTTGAGCTGGGTCAAGTGTTTTAGAAGCATAAGCTATGACTCTGGATTGCTTCTCCTTTTGACCAAGCATGGCACCTACTGCAAAATTAGAAGCATCACATGATAGTTCAATGTGTAAATCCCAGTTAGGTACAGTTAAAATGGGAGGTGAAACAAGCATAAATTTAAGAGTATCAAAGGCATGTCTACAATTGTCATCATAATTAAATTCCACACCTTTTTTCAACAAAGTAGATAGGGGTAGGGCAACTTTACTAAAATCTTTAATAAATCGCCGGTAAAACCCTACATGCCTTAAGAAGGATCTCAAATCTTTAAGACAGGTGGGGTAAGGAAGCGAGGAAATAACTTTAATCTTAGCCTTATCAACCTCAATCCCCTTTTGGGAGATTAGGTGGCCTAAAACTCTCCCACTATCCATGATAAAATGACATTTCTCAAAACTTAAGACCAACCTCTTATCTAAAGTCCTAATCCTTGGGGGCTATAGGAACCTTAAAATAACCTGAAAAGCAATCTAAAAAGCAATAGTGTGACTTGCCAGCAAGCCTCTCTAACATTTGATCTATGAAAGGGATAGGGAAGTGTTCTTTTCATGTGGCATCATTAAGTTTTCTATAGTCTATGCACACACGCCATAAATTTTGCACCATTATAGGGATAAGCTTATCCCGTTCATTCTTAACCATTGTTACCCTACTCTTTTTTGATATTACACTAGACTGACCCATTCGCTATCAGAAATAGCACAGATAATCCTTGCACTCAAAAGCTTGGCAATCTCTTTCTTAACTACATCAAGGATAAGGAGGTTTAGTCTTCTTTGGGGTTGCCTCGCTGGTTTTGATCCCTCATTAAGGAGAATCCTATGTGTGCAAATAGCTAAACTAATTCCAGAAATATCTGCTAAGGTCCACCCTATTGCCCTTTTATGCTCCCTTAAAACAGATAAGAGTCTCTCTTCCTCACCTTCAGACAGCGAGTTAGCAATAATAACAAGTAATTGTTCATTAGACTCAACGAAAGCATATTTCAAAGTAGGGGGTAGGGGTTTCAAATCAAGTATGGGTGGTTGCACAATAAAAAGGATTAGTTCATGAAGTTCAAGAGAGAACATATTACTTCCCTTTCCTTCAACCAATGATAGCTCTGGTTGAATATGACTAGCTTTGGTAGTTGCCCTCCTCTCCAACTGCTGAACCAACTTCAAGTTGATCTACAATAGCAATCGCCTTGGAGGGATTCTTCTCTATACCATCATTCTCTATTTTAGCATCAGCTTATACAATGTTAGGGTAATCCAAAATATCAACAGAAAACCTTTTCCTAAGGGGATCATTACTAATAATAGAGGAATAACAATTCGAATTCGAATCAGTAGTTGATACAGAGAATGTATGCGGGTTGGAAAGCATGCAATTAACTATAGTACAGTCAAGGCATGTCATGTCACCACCACATGAACAAGTAGAAAGAGATGAATAAAGAGATGAAAAAGAAGAAACAGATTCATCTTCATTAGTAGAATCAGTAAAGGTTAGAGTAAAAAGAATCATTTTGCAATTCAATTTTAAAGCAAGCATCCTCAACAGCAATGTCTATCATATTAACACCTAAAAGTGAATAGTCCTCATAAGGATGTTTCATTGCTTCATACATGTTAAAAGAAATCTTATTATGATATTAGTAATCCTTAAGAAAGGTCAACCAAGGAATAGTATGGTGTCATTGACAAGCTCATAAGACATGTCAAGCACATAAAAATCAGCAGGAAAAACCAAATCCTTAACTTGGACCAAAATATCCTTAATAATGCCCTCAGGATACGTAATAGTCCTATCAGCTAGTTGGAGTACAACAGTAGTAGACTTAAGGGTCTTGACTCCTAGCAAAGTGTAAATGGACTTAGGCATGACATTAATGGCTGCTCCTAGATCTAGCAGGGCTCCCCCTATAGTGACTTTTCCTATAGTGGAAGGGATAGTGAAAGATCCAGGGTCTTGGCATTTTACTAGGATTTGGGATTTAAACAAGGCAGACACATTAGAGGGCAATTAGACTCTTTCATTAGGTTTAAATCTCCTCTTTTGTGTACACAGCTCTTTTAGAACTTTGGCATATTTAGGGGTCTTTTTAATCAGGTCAAGCAAGGGAATGTTAACTTCTACCTTCCTAAAAGTCTCAAGCAACTCACAATCTTGCCTTTCATTGCCTATTTTTACATTTTTCAAGTAAGAATGAGGAAAAGGTAGTTCATTGATGTTTACCTTCTTACCTTCTTTGCTCAAGGCTCCATGCTTGCTTGGTTCAGATTCTTTTGTATTCCCCTTACCATCATGCTTGGTAATGGACTCCTTCCATTGCAATTTCATCTCCTTGGAGCTTTCAGACTTCTTGACCTCTTGGAGTGGTGATGGTAGCTCATCACAAGTAATCTCCTCATCAACAGCCTCATCCTCCTCTTCATTAAACTTTACTTGCTTCCCACTTCTAAGAGTGATAGCATTCAAACCCATAGGGTTTATAGAAGTGTTAGAGGGAATAGTGCTGCTGCTCACTCATGTTATTGGATGGCTGAGTTACATATGAATTGATGTTCTCAGCCTTTGTCTCCCAATGCTCCATCCTTTTTTCTAGGGCACTAAATCTAGTATCATTTTTAGAGGAGTTTTGTTGAATCAAAGAAGCCAAAGAGTTGAACTGATTGGCATTGATAGTCCTTTCTTCTTTCATCAAAACCATCATGTTATATAGGCGTTGATTTGTATCTTCTTTAGGTGGAATGGTCAAGGCCTGAGATTGGTTTTGGAATTGGTTTGAGGATGAACCAGCTCCTCCACTCTTCTAAAATATGTTTGGTGTCACATCCAGCATTATGATAATTAGAGATAAGAAATATTCTCAAATTATTGAGGATTAAAAATAATAAGGAAAAGTCAAAGAATTTTGGTGAAAAATAATTACAGTAATTTTCCAAGCCAATTATAGGAAATTGACTAATTAAAGAAAATTGGTCAAATGTAAATAAGGAAAAATATTATCGAAAATTAAGGAAAAATAGGGATAATATCCTTTGAGAGTTATATGAAATTATAAAGTTGGTTTTATGACCAAATTACCCTTAGAGAAATTATAAGAGAATTTAAGGGTGATTTAGGCTAATTAAGGGATTTTATTTGAAAAATTCCAAATAAATATTTTAAGAGGAATAAAATTCCAAGAAAATTCCTATGAGATCCCAAGGAATTATAAGGAATTATGGAATTAAATGGAAACCCTCAAGTGTCCAAGATTTTTCCAAATAATGATGAAAAGTGGAAAAATCCCTAAAGAGAAGGAAATTAATTTTCCTTTTTATTTAAATATTAGGAAATTAATTTTGAGACAAAGAGGGCAATTTGGGAAGATAATAATGAGGAGAATAAATTAAGGATCTGACAGAAAATAATTACAGAGACTAAGTTACTGTAATTATAGAAAAGAAGTTAAACTCAGAGCCTTAAGTATACTGATAAAGCAAGATTGGTGTCTTGCAAATCCAAGGGATCCTATTGAGCCATGTGTCAAGCTCTTGAAGGAGAAGATTTGAATTAGCCAAATGTCATTCCATAAATGGAGAGGATTTTGACTTTAGTAATTAATTTCATTTGGAATTATGTTAATTAGGAAAGAGGAATCAAGACTTAGTAGGGTAATGACACTTGGACTATCATTAAAGTAGGGTGGTTGAGATATTTTGAGCCAATTAATCAGCTCTTCCCTCTCCATTTTCAGACCCATATTTCGTGCAAGGGAGGAAGTGGAAGAAAAAGAGAGAGTTTGAGAGAAAACAAGAAGAAAGGGAGCACCTTTGGTCATTCAAGCAAGTTGCAAGGTTAGATCTTGGTACTAGAGGTGTTCTTACTTTGTTTTCTTTCATTTTTATGGTTTAAAATCTGTCTCTTCCCTCTCTTAATGTGGACCAAACTGATTAATAAAAGGGGAAAGAAGTTTTGATCATAACACTTGCTAAGACACAACAACACAAGCTAGATCATAGTGTTGGCAAGTGAGTTTCAGTGATTTTAAAGCATTTTTCATGGTTGTTGTTGTGAGAGTTATTTTTGGCTAAGTGAAGAACTGGACCCTAGGATGAGCTTTTCATTGTTTTAAGGCTTCCATGATGCTTAAAATGAAGAATGGTGTAGGGTAGACTAGAAGAAACAAGTGTTGGAAGCTTAAAAGCAAAGCTGAAAATTTTGGGTCAAAACCTCTAGTGGTTCGGTCAAGGTGTGGCTGGAACAAGCAAATTTACTTTCATAAATCTAAGCCCATTTTTGGAATCTACATGAAAATCATGTAAGAACAAGTTAAGGAGTGATTTTTAGGGTTAAAGAGAACCAAATCTAAAACTAGTGAACAAAGGAGGGAACTTTATGGTTCAAGAATCATTTTGATGTATGTTCTTGCTTTTTCATGGTTGGATAATGATTCTCGCTGCCATTTTTGTTGGATCACATGGTTAGGGTTTGATATTTGCCAAGGGAAAGAGAAGGAAGAAAGGCTAAGACTTTTGGAACAAGGTAGTAAGTTAAACCTAGCTACTACCACTAACTAGCATTGTTGATTATTGTATGGTTAATTACTATTATTGTGGTTGAGCTTTCTTGATTGTTATATGGCTGCTCTTTATAGTATCTTGCTTTGACCTTTGCATGTTTGAGTTTGCCAAATGGTAAGCATGTTAGTTCACCAATAGTAGCTAATATGATCATGCATAATAATGATGCTTGCTTGGTGTTATAGTTGGTTAATTTGCTACTGGGATTTTCAAAAATCTCATCCCTCAAAAATAATGTAACATTTTAGGACCTGAATCCTCCAAGGGGAAGCTGCAGATTGAAGGTTGATTTGTGGAGTTTAGCCACAAAATTTCGTGATAATATTTTGGTCATGTACATATTAAACTAACAGTGCTGGAAGCACACTGACCCTGACCGGTTCACGTGACTTTTTGATTATGTTTCCGAACGTGTTAAATTGTGAAATTTGGTATGATGAAAGATGACATCCTGAGCTTCAAATTGATAGCTAATACGTTAAAAATGAGCCAGTATACGATTTATAATGATTTTTCAAAGTTAATGGTCAGAATCTGGACATTAGGGTTTTTGGCAAATGGACAGTGTTGTTTTCTCAAAAACCTGACGCTTTCTCATAAAGAATTGGACAATGAGATTATTTTTCCTTGAAAGAGAACTTAAATATCTTTAAGTAGAATTTTGAACCACCCCAATTGGATTTTTGTAGAATAAGTTATGAATTTTTGAAGTTGGGCCAAAAAAACTGGATTTTTACCCGATGAACAGTAAAAATCCGAAAATTAGCGTTTTTATAGTAAAAAGTGAGCCCAAGACCATCCAATGTGGTCAAAAATGATTTTTAAAGGAACCTAAGTCAATATTATAGTGAGATGTGACATTTGGAGGTCTACTCTCTTCATTCCTCTAACCAAGTCGAGGGTTTGTGTCACACCCTGATAATTTTATCCTAATTGATGAATGATTTGAGACTGACTAAGGTCAAATAGTATAGTAGACTGGTAGAGGATCCAGGCTATGAGGAAAAATCAGGATAGGGACATAACGGTCATTTTTGAAAAGATCAGTCAAGAAAGGGCAGTATTGGAAATAATGTTCAAAATTCCCAGAAAATCATGAAAAATAGAAAGGAGGGTACAGAATAATGTTTGAGGCTTAGAAGGTGAATATAGGATTAAAAATAATTTATCAGACAATTATTTGTAATTATCGGAATTTTTGGTTAATTAAGGAAAATTAGCCAATTTCCATTATTTAAAATATATAAAGGCCTCAAAAATTCAAGGAAAATTAGGGATAAATTATGTGACATATTATCCTAATTTATAAATAGAGGTTAGCTTAAAGAATATTTATTACCGAATTATTATCGGTAGAATATTGATTTTTGACAAAATAAAATTTAGAAAATTATAGAGGGAGGTAAAACTTGAGAAAAATCATGGAATACCCTTGGAATGAGGGGAATTTAAGGAGGTGTTGAAATCAAAATATTGTGACAGTAAATTGGACAGGATTGTTGAAAAATCAGACCGAAAATACACAAATAATCAGTGGATTGCACTGAATATTGGATGAGTCATTTTTCTCCCAATATTTAGAGTAATATTTCGGCCAAAAATAAAGGGGGAGGACAAAGTTGGAATTTTTCAAATTGTTCAAGGACATAAAGGGAAATAAGAGACAAAATATTAAAATAATATTTTATTTCCACATGAAAATCACATGGTGAATAGGTGTCCATCCATGTGTCAACTTCTTGTGGTGTGTGCTCTAGGATTTGTCCATCTGTAAAGTGGAAAAAAATGGATGGCAGAGATCGCATCTTTTTCCTGAAGGGCATTTTTGGAATTTTGAAAAATCAAAGCCTATAAATACCCCCCTCTCATGAACAATTCGGCTAAAGAGGTTTGCTAGTGAGGGAATGTTGTGTTCTTGAGTTCTAGGAGAGAGAAAGGAAGAAAGAAGAGAGAGAAAGGGAGAAAGCAAAGTTAGACACCTCTAATCGCTGATTAAGAGCTAATTAAGGTACGTTTACCTCCCTAAATGTTAATTATTTTTAGTTAATTATTTATTTGAGGAAGATTAGGATTAATTACCTTGATTAATTATGGTTTAGTAATAGCTAAGATTAATCATGTTATTTGATTAAAGATTAGTAAGTAATTAAGGTTAGCTACCCTGATTAATTAGTAATTAGTGATTAGTTATGCTAATTGAAGGATGATTAATTATGATTAATCATGTTGATTAAGGAATGATTAAAGGTTAATCATGCTGATTAGAGAATGATTAATGGATTAATCCATAAGGGATTAGTGACTTAATCTTAGAAGATTATGTTGTACTAATGACTATGTGACTTGAGGACCTTAATTAAATATTGGATTAAGGATTAAGGGTTAATGATTAACCAAGAAAACATGATTAATCATGGATTAAGGCTTGGTCAAACTAAAGTCAAAGGATTAGGAAAGGTATACAGAAATTATAAATTGAAAGGCACAAGGGTAGTCTTATATTGAGAAAGAATTGTATACTGGATATAGAATTTACCATACCCTTACTGTATGGTTGATAGGCAATTTTTTGGAAACTTAGGAGGACTTCAAGCAAGAAAATAAGGAGGAAACAGTAAGCGTGGAACCAAGGTAGCGTGAACTTGCAATTATTTTGTTGACCTGCATTTGGTGTTTCTGCTATGTGTGTTTATGTGCCATGAGAATGTTTATGTACAGATGATGTGAACTCCTTACAATGTATACCTTGGCTCTTGCATGATTGAGTTTTGACCAGAATGATTATATGCTCCATGATATGATGACATGGATACAGAATGGTTATGGCATGGCATAAAGACTAGCAATGTTATTTTACTGCATGTAGCATGACATCTTATGCATGTTGACTTGATCGTTATATGTTCAATGGTACTGGGATTTCTATGAAATCTCATTCCTCCTATAACATGAAATCCTAGGTGCCACTACTTCCAAGGAGAAGGGAAAAGAAATAATCATGGCTTGAGGAAGTTATGAGTTATGTATTGTATTATATGGTTTTAAACCTTTCTCTTTCAAGCCATGTAAGCATATTCTGATCTTGAATACATGATATGATAACCTTTTTGAATGTATATTAATGGTAGAGTACCTTTATATGTGATTATAGTATGCTTATAGTGAAAAACGAAATGGTGCTAGAATTAGTGAAAAAGGGGGATAAAAGTGGTCTAGATTTGACCAAACTTTGACCAATGAAGACCCTGGTCAAATGGTTGAATTTTTCCCTGAAATGAGTGGTAAAGCGTCACAATCGGAGCTCTGTGTAAGAAGTTATGCCTTTCCGAAGTTAGGCAAAAATCCTGGAAAATAGAAAAATGACCAAATGAACAGTACTTTTTGAAATTAAAATCAGATGCATTTCTGATTAAATTGGAATCTGAGGTCATTTTTCTTTGATAGATAATGTTAAGAGCTTCGAGTGAGACTTGGAACGACCTTGTTTCGATTTTTCTAGAATTAGTTATGATTTTCCAAAGTTATGCCAAGTTTAAGGTTACAGTGAATAGTAATGCGGGAAAGGAAATTTTTAAACTCAGGTTTTTCAACCCAGTAACCTTAAATTGCGCTTCCGAATATCTTAACTTGGCATAATATAAGGTCGCAAACGTAAGGTGTTACAGTTTGCTTTCCACCCCTCGTTATAAGTATTAGAGCAAGGGTCCTACTTCTGATTTGGATGATCCTGGAAAACCACAGATACCTCTTCATACTGGCTTGGACAGGCACTGGAAATATGCACCACAGAACCATAAGTCTCACAACTAGGGGTAGTAATATCCATAGGGGGTGTTGGTCTATACACATTCATATTTTTCAACTCGCTGTGAAAGGGATAATTGAGAAGTCACTTTGCTTTTCAGAGAATCAACCTTTGATTCCAAGGTGTCTATTCTTCTGTTGTGAACTGTAGAAGCTCCCAACTCATGTACCGTTCTAGTGTCTCTTACACCATATTACTGATAATTCAGGGCCATTTTCTTGATCAAATCCCAGGCCTCTTCAGCAGTAGAGTCTATCAAAGATCCTCCTGATGCAGTATCTAACATCCCCTTTTCTTGGTTCTTCAACCCATCATAAAAATATTTCACCAGTTGTTCATCTGAAATTTGATGATGTGGGCATCTTGAGAGCAGGTCTTGGAATCTATTCCAATAGTCATAAAAAGACTCGTCATAATCTTGCTTAGCTAAATAGATCTCCTTCCTCATTAATGAAGTTCGAGAATCCGGAAAGTATTTCTCCAAGAATGCTTTCCTTAACTTCCCCCAACTGTGATATGCATCAGCCACATGCCTTGAAAGGCTCATATACCACTCTCGAGCTTTACCCTCCAATGATAAATAGAAGAACTTCCACAGCACTTGATCCAACAATGCTCCCACAGGCTTCATGCTCTGACAAACCATAGAAAGGAATTACAAATGAAGATAAGGATCTTCTCCTATCAAGCCATGAAATTTTGGAAGTGAGTTAATCAATAAACCTTTAATTTCAAAGTTAACTTTAAAATTTGGACATGCAGCGGTAAAAGGGTTAAAATTGACATCAGATGTGGTGGCTTCCCTAATTGTTCTTCTTCTAGGTTGCTCATTATTTTCTCCCCCTCTCCATTCCCTCTGTTGTCACCATCCCTCACTTGGTTAGCATTAGGGTCAGGATTAGGTGGGTTAAGTGGTAAATCAGCCATGATCTCTTCTTCAATAGGTTCACTCTCACTACTAGATAGGCTAGATTCCACAGAGATGTTTTCTTGTTCAACCACTAATTCACTTGTCCCCTCAACTCCCTTTTCTCTTCTTATCTCTCTAAGTCTTCTTTCAATCTCAGGGTTAAAGGGTACAAGCTTGGTTTTTCATGGCATGCAAGAACAAGTTCACAGAGAAATAGTGAACAAAAATGACTTGCAGTACCAAAGTCAGATAAAAGTATGAATTGTCATGGATGCAAGTGTATGTATGAGTATGGGTGTGTATGCATAGAAAGAAAGGCAAAAAGTTCAAGTTTCAAAACTTATCCAGAAAAGTTCACCGCAGTGAAAGCAAAAGTATGCCGCGGTGAAGGTATACTAAGACGGTCTGTGAGCTGAATATAGCAGGTTTGCTGCGGCGAAAGCAGAAGTTGGCCATAGTGAAAGTAGGGGTTTGCCACGGCGAAAGATCACAGAGAGCAAGACAAAGTTCTAGACAATGCAAATGCAGAGTAAAAATACAAAAGGTATGGAAATTAGTATATTTGTTTGTATTTCTAAAAAATTTTGATGCTATGCAAAATAAAAACCTCTACTCTGAACAAATATGCACCTAGACTATCTAAAATGCAATCTAAGAAGGCTCAAAACCTCAATTGACAGAAAAATGACACAAGCTAACCTAGAGAACCAATTTCTTGGCTCCCTGGCAACGGCACCATTTGATTCTCAAAACCTTTTCCATACCTTGGAGGTTAAATCAAAAAATTTTATCCAAGGATTGCACTATAGGGTGCAACCTCAGGTTATCTCACTTAAACGGAGCCTTAACAAAATGGACCTAAGCTAACTTAAATGTCATGCAATGCAAACTTGAACATAAACAGGGGGTTTTGGTTTTTTGAAAACATTAAGTAGATTCAACTGAATGATAAACAAAATATTTTTGGATTTTAGGAAAATGAGTAATGAATGATGATAAACAGATAACTAAACAATGATGAAGATCCTCTTGAAAGTGTGCTCAGGCTGTCATAATTCAAAATCAATTGATATGGGAGTAGAAATCACTAAGTTTCAAAATGATAAACCTTAAAGTACTCTTTAAGTCTAGAATCTTAATCAATGAACTCCTTTTCTCAAGATCCTGTGAAGTGCTCTTATATGTGTAGAAAAATTAATTAATGCAACAAGTCAGATGCAATCAAATCAACTCAATATCAAAACACAACTGTGTAAGAGTAGAGAGAATCAAAAGATCACAACTAACATATATGATACTTCATATATTTAAGCTTAAAAGTTCTACAATAACCAATCCACTACACAATGAATATCCAAAACTGATTACTACTATAATCAGGTAGTTCAGCTACAAATTACAAATCCTAAACCTAAAAATTAATAAATTCATACCTAAACTAGGATAAATCTACTTCCCTTCTTAGCTCATTGAACTCCAACCATTGCAACACCTTCAAGAGGAAGGAAAACACCTAGCAACATATAGAAATCTAAAGCATCTCAACTAGGAATGAATCTAATCTTCCCATCGTGGAGGTTTGACAGTAGAAAATGGAAGAAATTAGGGTTAGATGAGAGAAAGATGAGAAAGAACGGAGATGGAGGCTGTGGTACGAGTGTATGATGTCACTTGTATGAAAATAGGGTTTCTAAACCAGTAATGAGGTGTACTGGGTCGGTTTGTGTGGGTGGGTAGGTAAAATTTCTAAAAATGGTTCGGGTCTAGGTTGCTGATTTGAGGGGTTCGCTACGGCGAACCATGGCCGAGAGCTCTTCTGCTTGCTGATGTGTCTTCGCCGGGGTGAAGACAGAAGTTGGCTACGGCGAACCTTCCCAGAGGAATCTTCAGGTGGAAAATCCCTGCTTCGCCATGGCAAAACATGAGTTGGTCACTGTGAAACCTGGTAAAGGCGTTGTTGTGTCTTGTGTGCTGCACTTCAAGGTCGTCACTCTTGGCTGTCCTTTTTGAGTGTCCTAAAATAAAAAGCAATGGTTTAAGGTATCGATTATCTCAAAAATCAATTGAATGCAATTAATGAATAAATATGGTAATTTTACCCTCAAACAACACTAACTCAGAATAAAGACTTTCATCTCAATTAAGCACAAATACCATTAAAATGAGCAAAAAAGTGTAACAAAAACCTAGAAAATGCCATCAAATAATATAAACAATTTGAGCTCAATCAATTGGCCCATAAATTGCCACTTGTCACTAAAGTTGCCAAGTGTCAAGCCTTAAATGGAGAGGATTTTGACTTTGGAAATTAATTACATTTGGAATTAGTTAATTAAAAGAGAGGTTACAAGAAGGAATAGGCAAGTGACACATGGCTTATCATTAAATATGGTGGTTGGGATATTTTTGGCATTAAAAAGAGCTCATCCTCCCCTAATTTCAAATGTAATATTCGGCCAAGAGAAGAAGGGACCATAGCCATCCATTTTTTAAGCTCAAGCAAGAAGAAAGACACTACCTTTGGTCAAGTAAGCTTGGAGTTAAGGTTAGTGAATGATCCCATGTTGTTTCTTGCTTGATTCTTTTGAGTTTGATGGTTGAAATTTCTGGTTATCCCCCTTGAAGTTTGCTGGACGAAATGTATATGGTTAGGGAAAGGAAGTATTGATGTTAAACATAGCTAAAACACTTTGATTCAAGGTTGTTTCAAGTGGTTCTATGTGTTTTTGAAAAGATTTCATGATTAGTTTTCTAGAGATATGGTTTGGCCAAGATGAAAGCTATAACTTAGGATGGCATTTTCAAAGTTAAAGTTCAAAATATGAAAAAAGGATTTTTACCAAGATAACAGTGATAACTTTGACAAAAATATGGCACTTCCTCAAAAGGAATTGGTTCACAAGATTATTTTTTCTTGAAAGAGCATTCAAAGAACTTTCCACAGATTTTGAGCCACCCTATTTTGATTTTTTTAGATTAAGTTATGATTTTTCGAAGTTGGATCAGAAATCTGGAACTTACAAATGAACAATGAATCCCTAAAAAGTAACGTCCTAAGTGAAATTTTTGAGCTCTAGACCATCTAATGTGGTCTAAAATGATTCCAAATGAACTCTAAGTCGTTCTAGGAGTAAGGTGTAACAAAATACCTCTAACTTAGCTCAATTACTCAATTAAAACCCACAATTACAGAGGTTTGGACTAGGAAATAGAGGTGAAATATGAGACTTGTCAACTCCCCCACATTAGCCTTTTGCACTCCTGGGCAAAAGAGAGGATAAATGAACCTAACAATCAAACCCAATGCAATGGAAAGATCAAACAAGGCTAAGAGTGATAAAGCATTTAATTCAAGTAATCACTAATTTCAACTCAACACATCTTATGGAATATTTAAATGCAAAGAAACTAACTACGGCATATAGAATGATCAAGAGAGTAGAACATAAAGGACTCACAACAGTTAAAGTGTTCCACTCATCTCACATATAGCGTACGTTATTTCACTCTCATCCTCCTAATCTAACTCCTATACCACAGGCTTGTAAAGATTCTACTATCTCCACCACTAATATACTATGGATCCATGATCAAGGGGACTTCTGTCACATCCAGTAATATGGCATTTAGGAATAGGGATATTTCTAAATATTTAAAGGCCAAAAAGGATAAGGAGAAATAGAAGATTTAAGGTTGAAAATAATTATTATAATTTTCCAAGTCGATTATGAAAAGTTTGACTAATTAAGGAAAATTGGTCAAGAATAATTATGAAAAAATATTTCTAAGCCTCATAAAATTAACAAAAAATAAGGACAATGTTCTTTGAGAATTATATGGGTTTATAAAATTGGTTTTATGACCAAATTGCCCTTAGAGAAACTACAAAGGAATTTAAGGGCGATTTAAGTTAGTTTAAGGCCTTTTATTTAGAAAATTCCAAATAAATATTTGGAAGGAGAATAAAATCCCAAGAAAATTCCTATGATATCCCAAGGAATTATAAAAGATTATAGAATTAAAAGAAGACCCTCAAGTATCCAAGATTTTTCCTAATTCCTCTGAAAAGTGGAAAAATCACTAAAGAGAATGAAATTAGTTTTCCTTTTATTTTATTATTGAGAAGTTAAATTTGAGACAGAGGGAAATTTGGAAATATAAAAATAAGAAGAGTAATTTATGGATCTAACAGAAAATAATTATAGAGGCCAGAGCACTGTAATTATAGAAAAGAAGTTAAACCCGGTGTAAAAGTGCGCTGATAAAGTGAAGACTAGAGTCTTGCACTTTACTTGGCCCACAAGTCGCCACTTGTCAAGCCTCTAATGGATGGTAATTAAAGCTTTCCAAGTGTCAAGCATTAAGTGGAGAGGATCTTGACTTTGGAATTTAATTACATTATAATTTACTTAATTAAGAGAGAGGTTTCAAGACTAAGTAGGAGGGTGACACTTGGCAACTCATTTATGATGGTGGTTGGGGTATTTTGGTGCCTTAATTGAGCTTTTCATCCCCCATAATTAGACTTCATTTTAGCCTAGAGGGAAAGGAGAGAGAGCAAGAGTGATTTTGTGAACAGATCAAGCAAAAGCAAGCATATTTGATCTTCCAACTAAGATCCAAGCTTGGTAAGTTGTTTTAAGATGTTCCTTGCTTTGTTTTATTGTTTTGTATGGTTGGAAAAAACCACTTCTTGTCCCTGGCTGAAATGGGTATAGTGTAAGGAAGGAGGTTTTGTTGTTAAACATAGTTAGGATACTATGAATCAAGGTGGTTTCAAGTGGTTTAGTGTTGTTTTGAAAAGTTTTCACGTTTGAACTCCAAGAGGTATGGTTCGGCCAAGACCAAAGTTGAACCCTAGGATGTGTTTTTCAAAGTTTTGAAGCTTCCATTGTGTTCAAAATGGAAAATAGTATAGGGTAAACCTAAAGAACAAGTGTTGGAGGCCATAGAATCAAAGTTGAAATTTTTGGATAATGAACCCTAATGGTTCAGTCAATTCAAAACTGAAAAAAGGAATTTTATTTTGTTAAATCCAAGTAGATATTTGGAATCTATATGAAAAATCATGTAGGAATGAGTCAAGAGGGAATTTTTAGGGTTTATGAAAACTAATTCTAAAATTTAAAGAACAAAGGTAGAAGCTTTAAGGGACAAAGGTTGTCCTTGAGTTATGTCGTTGATTTTTATGTGGAATGGTTGATTCTTGTTGCCCTTTTCATGGATTGCCATGTTAGGGTTTGACATTTGTGGAAGCAAGAAAGAAGAACAAGAAAATCAAAAAGCATTGGATCAAGGTAGTAAGATTTAATTAACCTTAATGTTGAGTGTTACATTGATTGCTATGCAATTTCATGTGCTATTATGTGGTTGAACTAAATGATGATAATGATGCTGATGATTGTGTAGCTATACTCCTTGCTTTATGTGCCTTGGCTATTGCATGTTAGAGTGCTACATATATGAGGTAAAGTAGTTCCCTATTAATAGCAAAAGGTTGGAATGCTTGTAATTGATGCATATTGATGTTTTGGTTGATTGATCTTGCTACTTGGATTTCATTGAAATCTCATCCCCCATGTGTAACCTAATATTTTAGGAACTAAATCATCAAAAGGGAGGTTGCAAATCCAAGGATAAATATGGTGACGAGTCATGAGGAGATATTTATATTTGGTTATGTATAAGCATGTATGGTTGGAGCTATAATCCCTAAGCAGGACACCAAATTAGAGCCACGTTTTATTAGGTTACCGAATGAATTTTTGCATGAAATTTGATATGCTTAAAGTTGACGTAGGAAGCACATTAAAAATGGCCAACTACACGATTTTTAATGATTTTTCAAATTTAAGGTTCAAAATCTGGAAAAAGGATTTTTGCCAAATGGACAGAGGTGACTTTTAAAAAAACCTGACACTTTTTCAAATGGAAATGGTTCACAAGATTATTTTTCCTTGAAAGAGCATTTAAAGAGCTCTTTATATAATTTTGAACCACTCCATTTCAATTTTTCTAGATTAAGTTATAAATTTTTTAAGTTGGGCCAGAAAGCTGGATTTTTACCTGATGAATAGTAAAAATCTGAAAATCAGTGTTTTTTGAGCCCAAGACCATCCAAGGTGGTCTAAAATGGTTTTAAGTAAACCCTAAGTGGATCCGATAGTAAGGTGTCACAACTTCATAGGGTTGTAATATTGGGAAATGGCTAAATGGAATGGACAGTGCAATAGGCAAATATTATGCATGTGAAACAAGGAAATGATAGTTCAAAACAATCACTAATAATGATAGCATACCAAGAGGCATTGAATATGGAGGTCATGAAGCCCAAATAGCACTCCTTTAGTTAGAAGCCCAACAAGCCCTCTAGAATATTCAAGGGATTTATAGCTCGAGAATACTTAGGTGGAGGAGGACATGGATCATTCCTTGGATGATGACATGGATCATTCCTTGCTCTTTTTCTTTTCATCTCCTTCCTACCCGGTGTTTTTTGTTCATTTGACTTGCTTTGTTCTTTTGAGTAGCAAAAAAAATTTGTGAAAAAAAGTGCTATTGTCTTGAAACAAAAAAAAAAGAGAAAAAAAGGGCTGCAAAGTTGCTGGATAAAAAATTTAAAAATTAAAAAGAAAAAAAGGAAAGAGTTTTAGATTTTGGAGATTGCAGCATAAGAAGGAAGTTTCCTAATTTGAAAGAGCTTACATTGCAAGTCACAATTAATTTCCTAAATCTTTATGCTTGGGCGATAAGACTTCTACTTTCCTATTTTGAATTTCTTTCCTTTTCATACTAATTTCTTATTTTCTTTCTTCAAGTTTCCTTTTTTCTTTTGTTTCCTATGCCTTTTCCTTCCTTTTCATACTACTTGCCTGATTTGAATTCTTTTCTTGCAAGGTACTCACTTTTCTAAAGTTCTCTCAAGGTAGTACCTTTCCTAATTACTTTGTTTCCTATTTTCCTTTACTTTCATAATCTTATTTTCATTTTATACTTCCTACCTCCCTTTTCCAGGTTTTTTTTAATCCATTTTTATTCATCATAAACTTCTTCTCGCCTCACCTTTTTTTTTTTGCCTCCTTTCATACTTTTTCTAGTTGTTGGCTCTTACAATTTCCAGTTGTGAAGGTTACCACTTTCTAATATTGTCTCTTGGTTTTTATTGAGTTTCAATCAAGAATACTATAGGAGGCAGGCTTGAGTGGTAAAAGACAATAGTGTTATACATCAATTTAAAAGCCAAATTTGAGTGAAACACGAGTGGCATAAATTATTTTGAGTGATACATATGAGTAGAGAGTGGTAAGGTCTAATCTTTCAAGCACAAAAAAAAATGTGTGGCCACAAAGAAGTTGGGAAAGATCTCAAATCTTTCCTAAAAGAAGTTCAGCAACTAAATGCTGAAGTAGACCAGTTGAAGTCTAAGCACAACTCCAAGATTAAAAGAAATTTATATAGAAGGTTGCAGGAGTTGAAACAAGGCTCCTTAAATATTGAGAATTATTACAATGAGATGGAGTTAGCTATGATTAGAGCTGGTGTGAAAGAGACTCCAAAAGCTATTATGGATCATTTTATAGGTGGGCTTTAATCCTAGATTGGCCCGTGTTGCAGAAATGTGCAGTTTCATGGAGATTGAAGATTTGGTTCCTCTAGCAAGCATGAAAAAAAACTCAAGAAAAGACAATGATCCTCTTCAAAGAAGAGTGATCAAGAGAAAGATGTCATCTCCATATACAATTCAAATGACATTGACTCCAGTGTTGTGGATAACTGTGGAAAAAAAAAAACAGAGAGCCTGAGTAAAGAAACAAGTAAAGTAACTCAATATTGTCAAAATAATGAGAGGAAAAATGAGAGTGTTGATTTGAGTGAAAAGAAAGATGAGAAGAATTTTGAGGGAAAAAAAAAAGATTAACAGTGATTGCAAGGATATTTCTTTGATTACTAACCATCTTAATCATTATTTGCCTTCTGATGCTAGTGTGTTACAGGTAGTTGATTTGATTCCTAAAGAGCCATCCGATGGATTCTCATTTCATTCAAACAATATTGAAACACATTCTGATGACCTAAATCTTGTTATTCCTGAAGACTTATTGTCTTTAAGATACCTTGAACTTCACACATTGGATTTTAATTGTAACATGAATTTTGTTATTCATAGACATTGTTATCATATGCATATTGCAGTTAAGAGGCTTTCTTGTTACTTGGATATTGTTGTTGCTTTAGGTTATTTCGTAGGTGCACAAGGGATACACATATCATGTATATTTGGGTGCATGTGAAGAAGAAAAATTTCTAACCCAAGCTAATTTTCACCAGCTTCCAACATTTGAGTATCTTCATGTGACTTCAAGGAGACAAGATCCTTTACAAGATCTTGCTAGGACCCATAACATAACTTATATGATTCTTCTACTCAGTCAATATTATTTTCAAATTGTTTTTGCAAATTCTAACTTCTTCCCTTTTGATCCAGGTTAAGATTCGAGGACGAATCTTTTCAAAGAGGGAGGGTGATAGAGGAGGACAGGCAAGGAGCCCAAACAAAGAAGTCCAACATTCCAAAAGATCCACTACAAGGCATTGGAGGCCCAATGACAAGAGCAAGGACCAAAGCTATGAAGGGGGCCCTAAATTGTCCAATAGGAGAGCTAAAAGAGTTGGAGCCCATTTATTTGGAAGAAGCACATTTTAATGAGCCTAAAAGGAGTCCAAAAATGGTGATCACATTGCTAGAAGCCCAACAAGATGATGTACAAGGCCCATGTGGGGTTCAGATTGAAGAATTCACTTAAAATACCATGTGACAAGCATGTGCCTTGGACAAGGATCATAAGTGACGTCCAAGAATCTTCAAGAAGGATCACGAAGGCATCATTATGAATTGATTATGATTTAAATTCGTTTTTTAGGTCAAGGAGTGTTCTAGAAGATCATGTTTTGATCTACTTTTCTATTTTTAAATAGCAGACTTGTTCTTGAAGTTTAAGTTATTTCCTTTTATTTCTATGTAATAAATGGTGCTCCCATAGTCAAATAATCATTAATGAGGCATCATCCCTAGCATTTATGTCTTAGGATGCTGATTCTAGAGTGTTCTATTGTTGCCTATATATAGGCTACGTTTTTTGTAATTGAATTCAGATTTAGATGAATGAGAATTGAGTTTATTTCTCTCAGTGTGAGCTTTGCTTGCATCCTTGTATTCTCGTGAGAATACTCGACAGTATCAAGGGATTGATCAACCTTGTGGTGTCTTCATGGCTAGGGTTGTAAGAGACGGGTTCTCTTAAGGTCCTACCTAGATTAACCGTTCGTTCGTTACTTGATTCTAGCCGGTCTGTACCCCCTCATATCAAGTGGTATCAGAGCTAAGGTTTGCTAGCTTTCAAGTTCTATCCTTTTGGTGTTTTCATTTTTTTTGCTTTCTCTATTGCTTCCATTTCCATTCTTCTCATTCTATCTTCCTCCTTTCTTCCTTATTTCCATCCCTTTTATTATTATTTTTTCCTTTTCATCTCCTTTCCACCCATTGTTTTCTTTGTTCATTTGACTTGCTTCGTTCTTTTGAGTAGCAAAAAAAATCGTGAAAAAAAAGAGCTGTTGTGTTGAAACAAAAAGAAAACAAAAAACCAAAAAAAAAGGCTCAGAATTGCTAAAAAAATTTGAAAATTGAAAAAAAAAGGGGGGGGGGAAGAGTTTCAGATTTTGTAGATTGCAACATAAGAGGCAAGTTTCCTAATTTGAAAGAGCTTCCATTGCAAGTCACAATTAATTTCCTAAATCTTTATACTTGGGTGGTAAGACTCCTACTTTCCTATTTCTACTTTCTTTTGTTTTATCTAGTTTCCTATTTTGAATTCCTTTCCTTTTCATATTACTTTTCTATTTTGTTTCTTCAAGTTTCCTTCTTTCTTTTGTTTCCTATTCCTTTTCCTTCCTTTTCATACTACTTTCCTAATTTCAGTTCTTTTCTTGCAAGGTACTCACTTTCCTAAAGTTGTCTCAAGGTAGTACCTTTCGTAATTATTTTGTTTCCTATTTTCCTTTACTTTCACAACCTTATTTTCATTTTGCAATTTCTGCCTCCCTTTTTCCACGTTTTTTTTCCTATCCATTTTTTTTAATCATAAACTTCTTCTCTCCTCATTTTTCCCCTCCTTTCATTCCATCCTCACGTTTGGCCTATCCTTCTTCTTTCATCTCTTATCTTTTCCCCTCTTTCACATAGTTGCTGGCTCTTACAACTTCTGGTTGTGAAGGTTACTGCTTTCTAATATTGTCTCTTGGTTTTTGTTGAGTTTCAATCAAGAATACTATAGGAGACAAGCTTGAGTGGTAAAAGGCAAGAGTGTTTTACTTCAATATAAAAGCCAAAGTTGAGAGAAACACGAGTAGCACCAAATTGATTGAGTGGTGAGGTCCTTTATTTCTATTTCTTTTCTCTTTGCTTCAACTAACATCTCAGGTTAAAGATGAGCGGGAAAGAATCCAATAATGAAGAATTCAACACAGATATCAAAGTATTCATGAGGGCTATGAGAGATGAGTTTCTCAAACTCAAGATGGAAATGGAAGAGTTAAAGATATCCAGAGCAGATAGTAGTGATAATGGGGTGATTAGATATGGATCGTCAACTTCAAAGAGCAGGAGCAAACATTCCAAAAATGACACGGCCATAATTGATCCGAAGATCAAGTATCCTACTTTCAAGGGTAATACTGATCCAGATAAATATCTTGATTGGGAGATGAAGTTCGAGCAGATTTTCAGATTGAATGATTGGCCTGAAGAAAAGAAGGTAAAATTAGCTTCATTTCAGTTTTCTGACTATGCTACTATTTGGTGGGAAGATTTGCAGCTTAAGAGACGCCTTAAGGGCAAAGGTCCCCTTCGTACGTGGGAGAAGCTAAAGAAACTCATGCACAAGAAGTATGTTCCTAGTTTCTACTATCGAGAGCTTAATAGAAAGTTGCGACTGTTTAGCCAAGACTCTATGACAGTAGAAGAGTATGTGCATGAGCTTGATCTTCTTAAGATGCGTGCTAGAGTACAAGAAGACGAAGAATCAAGCATGAGCAGAATTATTGATGGTCTGAGACCTAAAATTAGAGACAAAGTTGAGATGTATACTTTTTTGATAAGGAGGAGTTGGTGCACAAAGCCATCAAAGTTGAAAAACGGTTTAAAGAGAAACACTCCAAATCCTCATCTTATGGCTGGAGGGACTCTAAACCAACCTCCAAGTGGAAGGATTCCAAGGCTAAGGATGCAGCAAGATTCACCCCTAAGGCCAAGGAGGAATCAAAGCCCAAGGGTGATGGCGGTAAGAAACTTGACTCTAACATTCTAGTGATGATGACATGTCCTCTTTGGTGACTGACTCTGAATTGGAGATTGATGAAGCTGAACCTGTTATGGGAGAAGCATTGGTGGCTAGAAGATCCCTAAATATTCATGTAAAGGAAGATGATGAGAAAGAGCAGCGAGAGCTTATCTTCCACATTAGGTGTTTCATAAAGAATAAGGTATGCAACATGGTTATTGATAGTGGTAGTGTTACCAATGTTGCTAGTACCTTACTTGTTGAAAAGCTGGACTTGCCTACTATGAAGCATCCTAAACCTTATAAATTGTAATGGTTGAATGATAGTGCTGAGGCTAAAGTCACTAAGCAGGTTTTGGTTTCTTTTTCTATTGGGAACTATCATACTGAAGTTCTATGTGATGTGGTTCCAATGCTTGCTCAACATCTCTTACTCAAAGGCCATGGCAATTTGATAGCAAAGCTCACCATGATTGTTACAAAAATTGTTATTCTATCCCATTCCATGGAAAAATCATTGTATTGAAGCCTCTTAGGCCAAAAGAAGCTAATGAGGACCAAGTGAGGATTGAGTAGGATTGCAAAAGAATGAGAATTCAGTTTATCTCTCTCAGTGTGAGCTTTGCTTGCATCCTTGTATTCTTGTGAGAATACTCGACAGTATCAAGGGATTGATCAACCTTGTGGTGTCTTCATGGCTAGGGTTGTAAGAGACAGGTTCTCTTAAGGTCCTATCTAGATCAACTGTTCGTCCGTTACTTGATTCTAGCTGGTCCGTACGTCCCCTCATATCAAGAATGATGGAGGAGCATGGTGTGATCAAAGAGCACAGGCAAGGAGCCCAAACAAAGAAGTCCAACATTTCAAAAGATCCACCACAAAGCATTGGAGGCCCAATGACAAGAGCAAGGACCAAAGCTATGAAGGGGGCCCTAAATTGTCCAATAGGAGAGCTAAAAGAGTTGGAGCCCATTTATTTGGAAGAAGCACATTTTAATGAGCCTAAAAGGAGTCCAAAAATGGTGATCACATTGCTAGAAGCCCAACAAGATGATGTACAAGGCCCATGTGGGGTTCAGATTGAAGAATTCACTTAAAATACCATGTGACAAGCATGTGCCTTGGACAAGGATCATAAGTGACGTCCAAGAATCTTCAAGAAGGATCACGAAGGCATCATTATGAATTGATTATGATTTAAATTCGTTTTTTTAGGTCAAGGAGTGTTCTAGAAGATCATGTTTTGATCTACTTTCCTATTTTTAAATAGCAGACTTGTTCTTGAAGTTTAAGTTATTTCCTTTTATTTCTATGTAATAAATGGCTCTCATAGTCAAATAATCATTAATGAGGCATCATCCCTAGCATTTATGTCTTAGGATGCTGATTCTGGAGTGTTCTATTGTTGCCTATATATAGGCTACGTTTTTTGTAATTGAATTCAGATTTAGATGAATGAGAATTGAGTTTATTTCTCTCAGTGTGAGCTTTGCTTGCATCCTTGTATTCTCGTGAGAATACTCGACAGTATCAAGGGATTGATCAACCTTGTGGTGTCTTCATGGCTAGGGTTGTAAGAGACGGGTTCTCTTAAGGTCCTACCTAGATCAACTGTCCGTTCGTTACTTGATTCTAGCCAGTCCATACCCCCTCATATCAGAGGGAATGATAGCATACCAAGAGGCATTGAATATGGAGGTCATGGAGCGCAAATAGCACTCCTTCAGTTAGAAGCCCAACAAGCCCTCTAGAGTGGAGGAGGACATGGATCATTCCTTAGGTGGAGGAGGACATGGATCATTCCTTAGGTGGAGGAGGACATGGATCATTCCTTGGATGATGACATGGATACATACGGAGCTTGACGTGACATATAGAAGGCTGCCCCGAAAACCATCATGGTATATAAGTCATCGGAGTATGAACATTTGGACTTTGAGAAAGATAAGAGCACATTCTAAGAGACCAAAAGGAGCATTTGAAGCCAATTTCCATGTTGTTGAAGGCCTAACACAATTATAGATGCATGGAGGAGTCCATTGGAGCTATAATCTTTTAAATTGGGGCCCAAATGTATTGTACTATGGACCATGGGAATTCCAGAACGTGATTCAACCACATTCAAGCCCAAATAGATGTCTAAAAGGCCCATTTATGCTTTTGGACGTGAATAGTAGTGAAGGTCCATTTGGAAGGTCCAAGAAGATTTAAGAAGCATCAAGAGTGATATTATTAACATTAATTAGGATTCTGTTTGTTTTAATTAGTTTTCTATTTTACAGTTTCCTATTTTCAAATAGCATATTTGTTCTTGAAGTTTAAGTTATTTCCTTTTATTTCTATGTAATAAATGATGCCTCCCATAGTCAAATAATCATTAATGAGGCATTATCCTTAGCATTTATGGTTGCCTATATATAGGCTACGTTTTTGTACTTAAAATTAAGATTAAGATGAATGAGAATTGAGTTTATTTCTCTTAGTGTGAGCTTTGCTTGCATCCTTGTATTCTCATGAGAATACTCGACAATATCAAGGGATTGATCAACCATGTGGTGTCTTTATGGCTAGGGTTGTAAGAGACAAGTTCTCTTAAGGTCTTACCTAGATCAACCGTCTGTTCGTTACTTGATTCTAGCCGGTCCATACGTCCCCTCATATTAATAAGATCACTTCATGCACTAAGCAATTTTTCTCCTTTTCTTTTTTTTCCTATGTGTGTATATATATATATCTTTTTTCATTTTCCTTTTCTTTATAACTTTTGGCTTTTTTTTTCTTTTTTTAATATAGATTTCGACTTTGCCACAGCAAAGTTGGATCATTGCCGCAGCGAAGGGTGCCTGAGAGGGACATATTCAACATTAAAGATGCTTCGTCGCAGTGAAATCATGAGATGGCCATGGCAAACTATGCTCAAATACACAATTCCTAAAGGAATTTGAAAATCTGATGATGTATCCCTTTAAGCTTTGTCAATCTAAAATGAAATCACATGCACAACAATTGCCTAGAATGATGGAATTAATGAAAATGAGTTGTCCAAAGGGTTAGCAAAGGTTAAAATGACATGGTTTGTGTTTGGGTTTGAGAGGATTTAGAAAAGAATGTCCCTATCATTTGCACAAATCCAAGTACTTATGTGATTTTGAAAAAGAATCTAGACAAGTTCTAGAGGATGACTAGAAGAATTAAGAGGGAACACACAATATGGGAAAAGAGATTAAGGCTCAAAATCCTTCCAACAAGGTTATTCCAATGTATACTATCTCTATGATCAAACCATATACTCAAGCTAGCAAAATTACATTTCAATCATTCCACTCCAAGCATTAAGCAAAAATTTCATGATTAGCTAAATTAAATGCAATCAAGCTTAGACATGCTTAACTATCCCAAAAACATTATGCAACAAAGGTTAAATGAAAGCACAAGGGAAGTGATAAAGGAAATGAGCATGCATATTAGTCTCAAGAGCAAAAAGTATCAACATGGCAACAATCATAATCACACTCTTCCCCACACTTAGAGTTTACATTGTCTTCAATGCAAGCATGCACACAGTCAACATCCAACTTTCATGTGAAGTGGTACATTATGAAGTCCAATTTAAAATTGAAAAACAATCTCATCACTATCACGAAGAGATAGAGACAGAAAGCTAGATGGAAGTGATGTGAAAGATAATAGTGGACAAGTAAATACCAAATGTGGAAATGACAAGGAAGGAGTAGGGGGTAATGACTAAACTACTAAAGAGAAAGAATGCGGAAAACAATTAATAGCTAAAAAAAATTCTACTATATGGGTTCCTTCCCCATACTTTCTCCTAACTATCAGCACAATAACAAATATCACTAGTAAATCACTCAAAATAAAAGGAGAAAGATGGAAGGGAACAATTGTGTAATTAGGGTGGCCTTTGATTCTCATAGTAGTGCTTGAGTAGATAACCATTGACTTGGGAAATGGTACTGGTTGCCTCATCTACTAGTTCCGCCATGCCAAATGGATAGACTTGGTGATGGTGAAGGGACCATCCCATCTTGTCACAAACTTGTCCGACATTATCTTCAATCTAGCTTTAAACATCAAGACCTTCTCACCCACATAAAATACCTTCCTTAAACTCATCTTATCGTGTGTCATCTTGAGCTTATCTTTGCAGATCAAAGTATTTTTATAAGCCTCAAGTCTCATTTCTTCCAACTCTTAAAGTTGCATCCTCTTATTAGTGAGTGAAGACTCCAAATTGTCATTACAAACATTGATAGCCCAGTAAGACTTGTGTTGGAGCTCCATAGGAAGATGGCAAGGTTTGCCATAGATCAATCAGAAAGGTGACGTCCGAATTAGAGTCTTATATGCAGTGCGATAGGCCCAAAGAGCTTCTTTTAACCATTCGCGCCAATCTTTCTTATTGGGTTTCATGATCTTCTCAAGAATCTTCTTGACTTCCTGATTAGAGACTTCAGCCAATCCATCTGTCTGTGGGTGGTATGGTGAGGCAAGTTTGTGTGTCACTCCATATTTGGCAAATAGAGATTTGATCACCCTATTACAAAAGTGTGTGCCTCGAACACTGATGACTGCCCTAGAACACCGTACCTATAAAAAAATAGAAGAATGTAAGAATTTGGAACAATAACGGCATCATCTCTCCTAGTTGACATAGCCTTTACCTACATAGAGACGTAATCAACTGCAAGCAAGATGTAAGAAAAACCAAAAGAAGGGAGAAAGGGTCCTTTAAAGTCTATGCCCCATACATCAAATATCTCACAAAAGTGTATAGGCCTCATAGGCATCTCGTGCCTTCTACCCAAACTCCCAAATCTTTGACATCTATCACAAGCTTGACAGTAATCATGAGCATCTCTAAACAAAGAAGGCCAATAAAAGCTACACTCTAATACTCTCCTAGCAATTTTATTCCAACTAAAATGTCTCCCACAAGATAAAGAATGAGCAAAAGTAAGGATAGAGTTAATCTCATCATTGGGGACACATCGCTGAATAATTTGATCACTACATTGCTTCCAAAGAATAGGTGCATCCCATACATAATATCTCACATCCCTCTTAAGCTTTTTGACCTGAAATGGAGACATCGAAGGAGGAACAACATTAGAAACAAGATAATTCACAATATTAGAGCACCAAGGCTATTGTATAGCCAAGGCAAGCAAAGCAGCATCAGGAAAAGCATCAACAATAATATGGGAAGAGTAAACTCCCTTAGTATCAAGCGGAAGTCTACTAAGATGGTATGCTATATGGTTTTTTTGCTCTAGTATGATCTTTAATCTCAACATCAAACTCTTGCAACAAAAGAGCCCATCTTAGCAACCTCAGTTTAGATTGAGGTTTCTTAAACAAATACCTCACAGCTGCATGATCTGTATACACTACCACATGAGAGTTAGTTATATACTGTATGAACTTATCAAGTGCAAAGACTATGGCAAATAGCTCCTTCTCTGTGGTAGTGTAATTCTCTTGAACCAAGTCAAGTGTCTTTGAAGCATATGCAATCATTCTAGAGGCTTTATCTTCTTTTTGACCAAGCATAGCACCTATAACAATATTAGATGCATCACAAGACAATTCAAAGTGTGAGTTCCAATTAGGAGCGATAAGTATAGGAGGTGTGGTGAGCATAGACTTCAAAGTGTCAAAGGCTTTCCTATATGCATCATCAAACACAAAATTACAATCTTTCTTAAGCAAAGTAAAGAGGGGCGAGGCAACTTCACTGAAATCTTTGATGAAACGCTTATAGAACCCCGCATGCCCTAGAAAAAATCTTAAATCTTTCACACAAATAGGATAGGGGAGGGATGAAATGATTTCTATCTTGGCTCTATCAACGTCAATCCCTTTTTTAGAGATAAGGTGACCCAAAACAATCCCCCTATCTATCATGAAGTGACACTTTTCAAAATTTAAAACCATATTTTTCTCCACACATCTTGCTAAAGCATACTTAAGATTAAGCAAACATTAATCAAAATTTCTACCATAGACGATAAAATCATCCATAAAAACCTCCATGTTCTGCTCTAACAAGTCGCCGAATATAGCCATTGTCACATCCTAAAAAATTTCATATGGACATAGAGTTAAAAATCAGGATGAGGGTAATATAGAAAGTAGATAGAGGGATGCAACAACTTTTGATGTAAAATCCCGATAAGGTTTGAGCTGACATTTTTGGATTTATCGATCTAAAAAGAGCAAAACAGAAAAATTTGAGAAAAATTCTAGAAAATTCCCCAAAAAATGGTAAAAAGGTGTGAACCTTGTTATGAAATTAGTATGAAAATAACTTGTTACGAAATTTCCCAAATACAAAGATTTTTCAAGAAAATAATTATTTTAAATAGTTAGAAGCCTCAATAATTCTAGAAAACTATGGAAAAAAAATATCTAAATATTGGATTGAATTTATAAAATTGGTTTCAAGCCTTGGAAGCACAAGAATTAATTTTAGAAAATTTATTTCTCACAATCTTACCGGTAGAGGCCTAATTAGGAAAAATTCAAAATAAATAGTTAGAGGTAGAGAAAAATTCTAAAAATTTCAAGGTCATATCCTTATATTACAAGGGGATTTTTCATGAAGAGAAATTAATTTTTAGATGCCTAAAAAAATGTGAAATGTTACAAGTGAATAGTAACTAATAAAGTTTCAAAATGGTTTGGGATTGTGATTTAGTTTGTGGGCCATCTTTTTGGACCATCCTAAATCATAAGTAGGCCCTGCATTGGACCAGGAAAATGCCTAAAATTTGTGCAAAAATCTGGCCAATTAATTAAAACCCAATTAAGCCCATTTTCACATAAATATTTTGGAATATTCTAGGGTTTGCACTCTTGATCTGGAAATTTTAGCACTTGATGGCAGTCATGTGTCCCCCTTATGTGGTAGTTTTATACATCCAAATGGTGAGGAAGGGGACAGATTTGTTTCTCTATATATACCCCCTAAAATACACTAAATAGGTAGAAAATTGACAATAGAGAGGGGAGGTGTTGCCAATTTGTTTTCTTGTGAAACATCCTTCCTTTAACCCCTTAAAGTAGGCATTCAGAAGCGTTATGGTTCAAGTGATTCACGAAACAAGCCTGTAGATTAAAAATTTGCAATTGGTTCTTAGGTTATTATTCATTAGTTAAATTCCAGATTTTTAGTCCAACTTTGAAAAATCATAACTAATTATAGAAAAATCATATTGTGATGTTTCAAAATTCTATTTGAAGCTCTTTCAATTTTCTATGGGAAAAAAAATATAAAAATAGACTTAACCCTTACCAATTTGTACGGTTTATTTGTTAAAATTAAATATTTATTTGGTCAAAACAGTATGTTCTAATTTTTATGCCCTAAATTTGATCGAGCATAACTCTTAGCATACACATCCATTTTAGATTATCTATCACTTGTTTTAAAGCTCAAGATGTTTATTTTAACCATACCAAATTTCATGGACAGAATAAATTGTTTGCTTTACTTCCACTTTGTCTCAATTTCGTTGCTCAATTAGGGATAGTTTATTCCCTTCACTTGTCTTAATAAATCATAATTAATTTTTTCCTTGCATAATACCATTCCATCAATCCATAAGCTATTCCCATACATTATTATAGTCAATTGTACATGTCATCATCATTATTTATCATCACATAACATTAATGGCATGTTCATATCATACATTCACATATAAATTATATAATGTAATCCCATAAATTTCCTCAATTCTTTTCTTCTTTCCTTACTTCCACTTCATGTATCCTCTGCTTGATCATTATCACTTAGTATGGTTGGTTAAGAAAAAGTGAGATTCAAGAGAATCTCAGAGCCAATATTACCACATACATGTACAAGATGGATGCTAATAGATGGTATGTAATTTTTCATAAACTTAAGTATAAAAATGCCATCATGCTTTATACTTGGTATAAAAATGCATAGCCATGAAAACATATTAAGAATGGCATTTCCAACAACAATCATCATGTCACAACATCATATCATCAACATATACAAACCAACACATAAATATACCACATCAAGCACATAAAGGGGTAAGTTGACTACCTTACGCCATAAGTTTTCTCTTGTTCTTCAACTTGCTTCCTAAGCTTCCCAGCCATCTAGCTTTTGGTCAACCACATCCAAACCTTCTCTTGGATGTCTCAAGGTCCTAATCACAGTCACAATGGTTACATTACTCACTAGGACTAAGAATTACACAATGTGGAAGACTTGTGCCCTTAAATTTAATCTCTTTTCCTTAATTTATAATATAGTGTTCTAGCTTTGAGAAAATTGTTCCCTTAGGCCAATCCTACACAATTTTGCCCAAAGAATTGAAATATGAGCTTAGATTCATCAAAATCAAACTCATTCCCCTAGTTCTAGGCTAAAATTGAAATATGCCACTTAAATTCCAGTTTTGATTCCAATGCTTCCAACTTCATTCTATCATCTTGTTCCTACATAATTTTCCATTCTAAATCCATTGGAAGGCTTAGAATCAATGAAATCACATCCTGGGTATAAGAACTAGTTAGGCTGTGGCATCCTCTTTGGTTCCCAAGTCATGAAATTCAATTAATATAAAGCTAGAACCACTTGATTCTTGCTCCTTTCAAGCCTTTAAACATTATTCTAACATTAATTTTATCTTCCCCTACTCTTAAGAATTTCATGTAGCATACCCCTAAGGGTTTTAAGCTCCCAAAAATCATTAAAATCCTTAACCAAGCTCAACAACAATAAGGGTAGTGAAAACTACATCAAAAACCATGAATGTACCTTGTTTTAGAGCTTGATCTTGCATTAGATCACTTGGCCTTTCTCTCCTTTTCTTCTTTCACTCTCTAGAATCTATTTAGTAAGATTTTCCCAAGTTTTCAAGAGCCTTGGATGAAATGAGGGAAGGGAGTGGGTATTTATAGAGTTTAAGAACAAATCCTAGCCATTGATCTTAAAGTATGTGGCTTAAATCTTGACCGTCCATTTTTCCTCTTTGTCTTGTGGTGACAAGTGTCCTCATGACATCATGCTTACATCATCAAGCCATATGCCTTTAATCTAACCATACATGTGTCTTGCATCCAACTGTACACGTGTCTTGTATCCAACCACACACGTGTCTCTTCCATCTAACCATACACTTGTCTTTTATCTAATCATACACTTGTCTCTTATGTCCCTTCATCATTTTGGCATTGAAATAGGGAGGAAATTAATATAAAATTCGTGTGAAACACAATTCTTAGGCATTCCTCCACCTATCTTGCCATTCTGCACTGTATCAGGTACCTTTTCAAGTCCTGACTTACCCGGGACCACTAGGACATGTTATGGCGCCATTTTCTCACCTTAAATAAGTCAACATGTGATCGGACCGGAATGTAACCTTCTGGGTCATCAAAATTGTGATTGCACCAGATAATGTAACATAGGGCGCAACCAATTGTTCTTTTCGAGAAGCACTTCATTGGAAAACAACCTAGTCTAAATTGTTAATAAAAAATATGATGATTTGGGTAAAGAAAAAGGGGGTTTTAATTGGCTTAAAGGTGATGCAATAAATGTAAAGTGCGGAGAAATAAATATTTTTGGTATTTTAAATGAATGAAGAAATGTTTTGGATTAAAGAGAAATTATGGTGGACTAGTCTCTTGATGATGAAAAATCAGCTATCACTGCTCTGAAAATGATTAGGAGTTTTAAAAATCTCTAACTCACTACTAGAAAAAAGACTTTTAACATCACCAAATAACAGCAATTAATTAGAAAAATAACGTGAAAAAAAGGCAGTGGCATTTTGTAAATAAGTTGACTAAGGAGAGATTTTCCATGGCGGTTATTAAGAAAACCGTCATGGAAAGTGTTAAGTTAACCCTACATGGCGCGTTCAGTGTCTCTTATTTTCACTTTCGTTTCAGTTGCGCCGTGGTTCCCCTTTGTCCCACCACCCAAAAACTTCTATTACCGACCATTCCCCCCACTCTCTTACCGTTTAAACTCCTCCATTTAGCTTGTAGTGTCTTACTACCGTCCGCCACCGTTTGAACGCCCCTCTTTTTGCATTTGAATCATCTCTACTATGTGAGTATCCTCTTCTTTCATTCTTTTTAATTTTTCTTGGTTTCTTGAATGTTTTGACCACAAAAATCTGTTGTATTTCAAATGAGTTTGTTAGTTTTACATTGTGGTTGGCTTGCATTGTTGATTTTACGTTTTTTATATGCTTGAACCGTTGATTGGTGGGTATTTGGTGTGAGAAAACCTCAATTCCTTCCTATATACTGTATTAGAAACATATTTAAATGTTTGAAGTTGATTAGTTTTGAAGTTTTTGATTTTTTTTAATAATTTTTTGATATTTATTTCAAATTTTTGGTAGTTTTTTTGTAATAAATTTGAGAATTTAGTAATAAATAATCTGTTTGGTATTTTGTGATTTTTTTGGTTATGAACTTTGATTGATGGTAAAGTGTTGTTTAAAATTTCACTGCAAATGGATATCATTTGTGTTTCCGTTTTGGATTCAGAAGTTTTAGCTTAAGAATCTTTATTCATTGAATTGGTTTGAAATTCAATTTTTATTTTTGTTTTATTTGTTATATTTCTTCAAATTTATCATGTTGAAATATGTTATGAAGAATAGTTTTTTTGTTGATTAAAATAATTTTTATTTAACTATTTCACAAAACTTTTATATGTTTGTTTGATTTTTTATTTTATTAACATTTTGTTGATTCATTATATATACTAATTTTTAGGAAATTACTTAATATAATTTTTAAAAATAATTATATATTTTACTTTTTTATTATAATATATTTAATAAGATAAATAGGGGTTGAGAAAATTTTAATTTTGATTAAAAATTTTGAGTTTTTTTTTCTAATTTGGTGTTTAATTTGTACATAGTTGTTAAGGAGAAATTTTGTCGAATTTTTTATTTTTAAAAACGAGACATTCCTTTTAATTTGTAATTAAGTGTTAGTCAATTTTAATTTATTGACTAACATTTAATGATTTTATTATTTCAATATTTGAATTAAGGAATTAGAATTGAGCTTGACAACTATATTCATTGACTCTGTAGAACAATGGATTGTTGTTGGATGAAAGCTAAGAGAATTAGCAAGGAATATGAGGATGGGGTTGAATGGTTTCTTGAGTTTGCTCAGAGAAATGCCCCTAGGAAAAGAGATGGATTGTACTATTGTCTTTGTGTCAAATGTTTAAACAATAGTCGACGGAGTATTTCTGAGATAAAAGAGCATCTTATCTGTGATGGGATAAATTTGAGGTATACAAATTGGATATGGCATGGAGAAATTAGAAAGACTACACTGTCTGCAAAAGAGAAGGTTGTGAATGAAGACTTTGGTGATAGAATTTCGGATATGTTTCATGATATAAGGTCTGAATCCTCTACACAGTTCTCTCCCACCTTTAAAACTTTGTGTAGTGATGTAGACACCTTTATGCCCAGGGTGCAAAGATGATTACATAAGGTTGATAATCGTGTTGAAACTGATGAACTTGAAGGCAAGAAACGGTTGGACCGATGCTAGTTTTAGGGAATTGCTTGAATTGCTGAGTGCTATTCTTCCAAAAGGGAATTTACTTCTGAAATTAATCTATGAGGCAAAGAAGATTTTGTGTCCAATGGGTTTGGAATATGAGAGGATATATACGTGTCTTAATGACTACATATTATTCAGAAATGATTATGAAGGGTTGAATAAGTGCCCTAAATGTGGGACTTCAAGATACAAAATGAAGAAAGATGATGGTGATTATAATGAGATGACCAAAGGTTCTCCTTTGAAGGTTCTGTGGTATCTTCCAATAATACCATGATTTAAGTGTCTATTTGCTAATGCCACAAATGCAAAGAACTTGAGATGGCATTTCGATGAGAAAATATGTGATGGAAAGCTTCGTCACCTGGCAGATTCTCCTCAATGGAAAACAATAGATCAAAAATTTTCTCAATTTGGTGGCGAGCCAAGAAACCTTCGGCTAGGGCTTTGTACAGATGAAATTAACCCATATGGTAATCTTAGTAGCACACACAGTGTTTGGCCAGTGCTCCTCATAATTTACAACTTGCCTCCTTGGTTATGTATGAAAAGAAAGTATATCATGCTATCTTTGATGATCTCAGGGCCAAAACAGCCAGGAAACGATATCGATATGTATTTGGTACCTTTGATTGAGGATCTGAAGAAATTATGGGAGGAATGTAACACCTTACGTTTGCATCCTTGTATTATGCCAAGTTAAGATATTCAGAAGCGCATTTACAGGTTACTAGGTTCAAAAATCTTAGTTTGAAAATTTCTTCTCCCGCATTACTATTCATTGTAACCTTAAACTTGGCATAACTTTGAAAAATCACAACTAATTCTAGAAAAATTGAAACAAGGTTGTTCCAAGTCTCACTCGAAGCTCTTAACATCATCTATTAAGGAAAAATGACCTCAGGTTCCAATTTAATCAGAAACGCATCTAATTTTAATTTCAAAAAGTACTGTTCATTTGGTCATTTTTCTATTTTCCAGGATTTTTGCCTAATTTCATAAAGGCATAACTTCTTGCACAGAGTTCCGATTTTGATGCTTTACCACTCATTTTAAAGGGAAAAATAAGATCTATTTGCATGCCAAAGTTCAGGGGAAAAGTCAACCATTTGACTAGGGTCTTAATTGGTCAAAGTTTGGTCAAATTTAGACCATTTTTTATCCCCCTTTTTCACTAATTCTAACACCATTTCGTTTTTCACCATCAGCAGACCATACTTGCATATAAAGCTACTCTACCATTAATATACATCCAAAAAGGTTACCATGTCATGTGTTCATGCTCAGAATATGCTTACATGGCTTGGAAAAGAAAGGTTTAAATCTATATAATACAATACATAGATCATAATTTCCTCAAGCCATGATTACTTCTTTTCCTTCTCCTTGGAAGTAGTGGCACCTAGGATATCATGTTATAGGAGGAATGAGATTTCATAGAAATCCCAGTAGCATTGAACATACAACCATCAAGTTAACATGCATAAGATGTCATACTACAGTAAAATAACATTGCTAGTCATTATGCCATGCCATAACCATTCTGTATCCATGTCGTTATCATGGAGCATATAATCATTCCAGTCAAAACTCAATCATGCAAGAGCCAAGGCATACATTGCAAGGAGTTCACATCACCAGTGCATAAACATTCTCATGGCACATAAACACACATAGTAGAAACACCAAATGCAAGTCAACAAAATAATTGTAAGTTCACGCTACCTCGGTTCCACGCTCAATGTTTCCTCCTTGTTTTCCTTGCTTGAGGTCCTCCTAAGTTTCCAAAAAATTGCCTATCAACCATACAGTAAGGGTATAGTAAATTCCATATCCAGTATACAATTCTTTCTCAATATAATACTATCCTTGTGCCTTTCAATTTATAACTTCTGTATACCTTTCCTAATCCTTTGACTTTGGTTTGACCAAGCCTTAATCCTCAATTAAGGTCTTGAAATTCTTCCTTAATCCATGATTAATCATGCTTTCTTGGTTAATCACTAACTCTTAATCCTTAATCTAATATTTAATTAAGGTCCTCAAGTCACATAGCCATTAATACAACATAATCCTCTAAGATTAAGTCACTAATCCCTTATGGATTAACCATTAATCATTCTCTAATCAACATGATTAACCCTTAATCATTCCTTAAACAACATGATTAATCATAATTAATCATCCTTTAATTAACATAACTAATCACTAGTCATTAATTAATCAAGGTAACTAACCTTAATTACTTATTAATCTTTAATCAAATAACATGATTAATCTTAGCTATCACTAAACCATAATTAATTAAGGTAATTAATCCTAATCTTCCTTAAATAAATCATTAACTAAAAATAATTAACACTTAGGGAGGTAAACATACCTTAATTAGCTCTTAATCTGCTATTAAAGGCGTTTAAACTTTCTTTCTCCCTTTCTCTCTCTTCTTTCTTTCTTTCTCTCTCCTAGAACTTAAGAGCAAAACATTCCCTCTCTAGGAAACCATCTTGGCCGAAATTATGAAGGGTGAGGGGGTATTTATAGGCTGAAATTATGAATGCCCTTGAAGAAAAAAATGCAATCTCAGCCGTCCATTTTTTTTTCACTTTACACATGGACAAATCTTACAGCACAAGCCTTGAGATCATGACACATGGAAGGACACCTATTCACCATGTGATTTTCATGTGGTAGAAAAATATTATTTTAATGTTTTGTCTCTTATTTCCCTTTATGCCCTTGAACAATTTGGAAAATTCCAACCTTGTCCTTCCCCCCTTATTTTGGCCGAATTATTACTCTAAAAATTGGGAGACAAATGACTCATCCAATATTCAGTGCAATCCACTGATTATTTGTGTATTTTTGGTCCAGTTTTCCAACAATCCTGTCTAATTTACTATCACAAAATTTTGATTTCAACACCTCCTTAAATTCCTCTCATTCCAAGGATATTCCGTAATTTTTCTCAAATTTTACCTCGCTTTATAATTTTCTAAATTTTATTCCGTCAAAAATCAATATTCTATCGATAATAATTCGGTAATAAATATTCTTTAAGCTAACCTCTGTACTTCCAAAGGTGGGAAGTAATTTTATAAATTAGGATAATATGTCACATAATTTATCCCTATTTTTCTTGAATTTTTGAGGCCTCCATATATTTTAAATAATGGAAATTGGCTTATTTTCCTTAATTAACCAAAAATTCCAATAATTACAAATAATTCCCTGATAAATTATTTTTTATCCTATATTCACCTTCTAAGCCTCAAACATTATTTTGTACCCTTCTTTCTATTTTTCATGATTTTCTGGGAATTTTCAGGAATTTCAGACATTATTTCCAATACTGCCCTTTCTTGACCGATCTTTTCAAAAATGACCATTATGTCCCTATCCTGATTTTTCCTCATAGCTTGGATCCTCTACCAGTCTACTATACTACTTGACCTTAGTCAGTCTCAAATCATTCATCAATTAGGATAAAATTATCAGGGTGTGACAAGGAAGGTGTTGATGTGTTTGATGCATATAAACAAGAGACCTTCAATTTACGTGCCATGATCTTCACCACGATAAATGACTTTTCAGCATATGAAAATTTGTCAGGATACAGTGTTAAGGGGCATAAAGCATGCCCAATATGCGAAGAAGGCACCCACTATATGCAACTTAAACATGGCAGGAAGACGGTATACCTTGGTCACAGAAGGTTTCTTAGTCGGTATCACCCTTGCTGTAGATTAAAAAAGGCATTTAATGGCTCACAAGAATATGAAATGGCTCCAAAACCATTAACTGGAGAAGAAGTTTATCAGCGGGTGGAGGGAATTAATGTGGTCCTCAGTAAAAAGAAGAAAAAAACTGTCGGTGAGAGGAATATATATGGAAAAAAAAGATCTATCTTTTTTATCTTCCATATTGGCAAAGTCTTGATGATGTGATGCATGTGGAGAAGAATGTGCATGAGAGCCTTGTTGGTACACTTCTGCATATAAGTGGAAAGACTAAGGATGGAATCAATGCAAGATGAGACTTAATTGAAATTAGAAAAAGAAATGTCTTCCACCCACAAGAAAGAGATGGTAAGAGGGCTTATTTACATCCAGCTGCGCACACATTATCAAAAGAAGAAAAAAGAAGTTTCTATGGTTTTGTCAATAGTATAAAGGTGCCACAAGGTTATTCTTCTAATTTAAGCAAACTTGTTTCAATGCAAGATTTGAAGATAATAGGAACGAAGTCTCATGATTGTCATGCGTTGATGCAACAATTACTTCTACTTGCTATTCGAGGCATTATGAAAACTGATGTGAGAAATACTATTACAAGACTTTGTTTGTTTTTTTAGTGCCATTTACAGCAAAGTCATTGATCCTACTGAGTTGAATGAATTAGAAAATAAAGGTTATGTGATCCTCTCCTAATTGGAAATGCATTTTCCTCCATCATTTTTTGATATTTTAGCCTACTTGATAGCTCATCTTGTGTGAGAGATAAGACTTGGTGGCCCTGTGTGTTTAAGATGGATGTACCCTTTTGAGATATACATGAAAATCCTAAAAGAGTACTCTAAGAATCCTTATCGGCCTGAGGCATCAATTGTTGAGAGATATGTAGCTGAAGAGGCAATTGAGTTTTATAACGCATATCTTGATAGGGTAACGGCAGTTGGTCTTCCTCAATCTCGACATGATTAGGGGAGAAACAAGAGAACACAGGGTGTCATAGTGAGGTCTATGTCAAGAGACGTTGTAATGCAGGCACATCTATACATTTTAAAAAATATGGATGAAGTTTTGCCTTACTTGAATGCTCACAAGAATATGTTGAAGAACTTGAATCCAAGAAAGAACGATATGCAACTAGCTAATGAACATAATAAGTCATTTGCAGAGTGGTTCAAGCAAGAAGTGTTAAAAGATGGCAATCCTTCTGAGACAATATAGAGGCTAGCTACAGGGCCTTCTTTTGAGGTTTTGTGTTAGGGCGGATATGACATACATGGTTATTCTTTTTACACAAAAACCCAAGATGATAAGAGTACCATGCAGAATAGTGGGGTGATAGTAGTAGCGGAAGCTATGCATTTTGCTAGTTCTAAAAATAGAAACCCAACATTGGCGGTAATGTCTTATTATGGAATAATAGAAGAGATATGAGAGGTTAGTTATACCAAGTTTAAAGTTCCCGTCTTCAAATGTAAGTGGGTTAATAGTAATGTTGTGCAAATAGATGAAGAATTTGGATTTGTTTCGGTCGATCTTGAGAGGTTTAGATATGGAGACGAGCTATTTATTTTGGCAAGTCAAGCAAAACAAGTGTTTTTCGTTCCCGATCTAGCAAAAAAGAAATTGTCTATCGTGCTTCAAGGTAAAAGGCAAGGAGTTGGTGGAGATGATGGTGACTTAGAGCTTAATCTTGATGAAACCCTGCTTTTCACAACTACTCGACCTAAAACAGTTGAATTAGATTTGGTAGATGATGATTATGCTGTTAGAGATTATCACTGTGAAGGAACTTGGGAGGATAATTGTTGTAAGGCTTAAATGAATTATTTGATGTTTTTTTGTTAAATGTACTTAATAATGTTTTATATTAACTTGATATTTCTTATTCTTACGTTTATCAATTCATTGTTCTTTAAACAGGAAATGGACGAATCCGGTCAACAGGGTTCTGGTGACGACAGCTCTTTTACTAGCCAGAGAAGGGGTAGAGGGCCAACCTGTATGAGGCATTTGGCTTTACATGATGAGACCACACAGCCTATGAGGATTACAGTGGAGTTTGATGATGATTTGAAGCCTATAGGAAAGACTGGAGCTCAATTTACTAGTTATATGGGTTATGTCGCACGCAGTAAGATTGGCATTGACATTCCTAGTTGGGAGAAGGTGGATAAAGATTTGAAGCAAAACATTTGGGAGGATATCTTGGTATATTATGAATTATTTTCTCTACTTGTTTCAATTATAATTGCTTATTTACTTTATAACTCTATACTATTATTATATTGCAACTGACATTTGATATTCCCGCCACTGAACAAATGAGAGATCGTTTGTTTAAGCAACTTGATGAACAGTGGAGGGATTTTAAATCCACACTTACAAAACATTATATTCGTGAAAAAAGAAAGGGTGAGCATCCTAAGGAACGATATTCGTTTATTATGACGAGGCATGGGAGAGTTTTGTGAAGCAACGTGAAGACCCTACATTTGAGGTTTGGTTTCTTCAAACTTAGATTTTATTCAGGTCATATTTTATTTAACTAAACTAACTTTGTCAAATTTGTTTCATTGTCATAGGTACTGAGTCAGAAGAACAAACAAATATCTAAGCAGAATGTGTACCCATATACCATGTCTCATACAACGTATAGTGGGTTAGAAAGAAGTCTAATGGAGGAACGGATAAAGAATGCACAGATGGCTACCGCTTCAGATCCTACTGGCTACACTCTACCCATTGAGTGCCCTTCTCGCCAAGAAAAATAGAAGGGGCGAGGATTAAAAATGCAACATCCCAAAATTTGAAACCCTAGTAATGGGAATGCAAGAAATGAGACATAATTGATAAGTATAAGGTATGAGTAAAGCATGAAAACCCAAAATGGGATGAAACCGACTTTATCGGGTCCCTAGGGGCAAAACAGTAATTTTAAGAAAAGTTATCAAGAATTCCCTAAAAATAGAAAAAGGTGGAATTAGGGGTTTTTGAGTCACCTATGATGTTTTGAGAGTGAGAATGGCCTAAAATAAATTTTGGTGAAAATTCCCCAAAAAAATAATTATTTTTGGGAAAATAGAGAAAAACAAAAGGGGAATTAAAGTGATATAATTATTTTAATTACCTAAGGACTCCAAAAATTCAAGAAAAAATATGGATACACCCCCTAGAAATATATATATGAATTTATAAAATTATTTCCAAGTATTGGAAATACAGGAAATAATTTGTGGGGAATTTACTTCCGAATTCCTATCTGTAAAGACCCGATTTCGGAGAAAATGTGAAAATAAATACCTAGAGGTCTTGAAAAATTCCCAAAACTTCTAGATCATACTTTTGGAATAAATAGGGATTTATCATGAAAAGAAATAGAATTTTTGAAGCCCTTAGCTATTTTTCCTAATGGGGGGCAAAAAATTGGGTATTATGTGACCAAATAAATTTTTAAAATTACCCAGCCAATTCCATTACTTCTTAATCAGTTTTTATTAACTAGTTAGCATCCAAAAAGGCCCAAATTTGTGCCCATCATGACCAGAACAGCTGGCTTGTGTGCTGGGCAAATTTTCAACCATTGGATCAACTCTCTTGAAATTTGAGTCAAAGCATGTGTGGCTAGGATTGCCCCCTCATTTTGGCCGACTTATGCACTTAATTTTGGGGCAGAAATAGCTGCCCAAGGGTAGGTTTTGGGGCAGCAAATGAGGTCTATAAATACCCCCATCATTCACCCAAAATTCGTGCAAAAGTCTGGAAAAATAGGGGAGGTTCTGCACTAATTTTTCTTGACTTCCAAATGCCCTTCAAACCACTTCCAATCCAAGGATAATCATCAAGCTTTAATTCAAGACTCCTTAAGGTATGTTTAGGCTTTAATTTGATGCATTTTCAATGGCCAAATCGTGACTAAAATTGAGGGAAAAGTGCTGTTCCATTTCTGTTTTGCTGGAAGTTCTAGGAGAGGATAGTAATTTGAGTTATGAGCTTGTGTTGTTGTGTTTAGTGCTGTGTTGGAATGGATTATGGAAAAGAAACATCTTAGGGTGCAAGAACATTGTTTTGTCCAAACCAAGAACTCAAGGATGGGATTTGATTCCATGTGTTTTAATGGTTCCAATGGATTTGAAATGTGATTTTGTGTAGGTTTGTGCCATGAAAGTATGTTTTAATTCATTGGAATCAAATATGAAAATTTAGGAACCAAGGGGAGGTGTTCAGCAATTTTGAATTCATGGACTTAGGATTGGATTTTAATGGTTTGATGCTTCCATTGAATTCTTGGGTGTTTTTGTGTAGGGATATGTGGAGGAATTAAATTTGGAAGCATTAAAAATCAAAGTTGGAAATTTTGACATCTTCCCTTGTACAATTCATTTCTATTTTGACCAGAACTTAAGGAAGGGATTAGATTTTGTAAAATTTGATTTGATATTTGAATTCTACATGAAAAATCATATAGGAATGGCCAAGGAGGTTTCTTGAATCAAAGGGAAAACAATTAGGCCAAAAATCCAAAGAAAGAGGGTTTAATGTTTAAGTAATGTGTAATGTGTTTGATTAATTGTTAAATGATTGGCATTGGTGTTGCTTTGATAGGTACCTTGCCAAATCCTCAAGAGAACATCTTGAACCTAAAGGAAATCAAGAACCAAGTGTCAAAAGGTAGCATTGAATTACACTTTGATTGCTTTCTTGCTTACCTTGATGTGTTAATGTGTATGTGTGCAATGTGTGCCATGATGTGACTAAGCTTTATTGCAAAAGTTGATTACAATGTTTGAATTATGTTGCCTTGCCATTATGTCCACTGAATATGTGTATGATAGCTTACTTCCCATGGCATAAAAGCATGAACACATAAGCAAGATAAATGCACAAAAAGCATTACATGTAGTGTTTGTATGAATGCATGATAATTGTGATTCCATGCTACTGGGATTTCTTTGAAATCTCACTTTTATATTTAACACCACCTAAGAGGGAGTTCAAGCAAGGGCAAGGGCAAGGAAGTAGTTCCGGAGGCCAAATGAATATTTACTATACCATAGAATGACATTTGGAACTTGTTATATAATATTATGACTTTGGAAATATTTGTTGGATAATAGCTCCTAATGGGAGCCAAGCATGTATGCCTATATTTAAACATGTGAAAGTATAGTAGAGCATATGTTCAATCATGTGTTAAGTCCCAAATGATTAAGGATGGGTAAAAGGTTAAGAAAAAACCAAAACAAGTGTAGTTAGGGGATGAACTTTCCCTAGAAATGACCAAACTTTGTACATATGAAATAAATAACAAATGTTTGAATCTGGACTTGAAATTTGGCAAACTTACAGATCACATTTTTAGCTTTAAATCAAGTGGAAGATCATTAAATTTGGAAATTTTTTGAAAGAGTTATGTCCTTCCAAAGTTGGTCAAAAATACTAGAAATTCCAAAATTTACCAAATATGTACATGATTGCGTGGAAATTGGTATTGATCTGTGAGAAATTGATACCTATGAATATTTTTCCTATGTAGAGACTTACATAAGCTTCATGTGAGACTTGGAACCATTCTGTTTTGATTTTTCTGTATTTAGTTATGATTTTTCAACGTTGACCCGATTTTTAGGAGTTACATGAATAGTAACCGAAATCAAAATTTTTCAATCTTGGCTTTACCTACCTTAAGTATAGCGTAACGCTTCAGAAATGGTTCCAAATGATGTATAGTGAGGCTTGAAATGAAAGTGTGACAAAAAAGGGTCAATACATTACTCCACAGTCTGCTGCTGTTACCGAGAGGATTGTAAGTAATATTTAAGAATTATGCTTCATTAATTGCTTTTTTCAATTATCTTAAATTGAATTTTTTGCTTTAATTTTATAGGATACACTTGAGGAGCAATTATCCTAAGATACATTCGTCCCTCAAGGACGGATGGATATCTTGGCCACTGCTATTGGAAAGGCTGACCATCCCGACAGGGTTAGAGGGACCCCTAAAGGGATTAGTATTAAAGAATTTTTTGGCTCTACTTCACGAAGAAGCACTGGATCATCCTCTGCTAACATGATATCTAAAGAGAAGCTCGACCAACAATTACAGGAAGAAACGGAGAGAGTTCGAGCTAAACTCAGTGAACAACACGTGGCAGAGATGCAAAAGATATGTGACGAATTCGATGCCAAGTTTCAACAGGCTCTGATGATGATGGGCACGAGCGGATTCCAGATGCCCCGAGTATCTAAACCTTCCTAGGTAATAATCACACATCTTTTCAAATCTTCTAAAGGTTCATTTGATCCATTTAAACTTATTTAATGTGTCTTAACTAATTTCATATTATGTTTCAGGGTTCACCTGTGAAAAAAAGCAGGAAGGGCAGTAATAATCAGACACAGCAACTGATAGTGTCTGACCCTGACCCTAGCCTTGACCCTATCAAAGACAATGGGATGCCGTGTACTCTCTATGTGGATTATGAAAATTCACCTGTCATGTCGCTAGTGGTCAAGCATTTATGGGCACAAGACTCACGGTAACAAAATTCCGAGCAATCAAGCAAGGATGACAATGGAAAGGATTGTTTGTGGTCAGGGCGGTACACCAATACCCAATCCTACTGATGAGGTTTGACTCTTAGCCCAAGCTAAAGGACATTTTATTTTGTGGCCAAAGAGACTTATTGCAAAGCCAATGGTGAAAAAGGTGCGACGGTAAAGAAGGCCATAACGAGCACATCATCAGATCCTGTACTCCTGCCTCTTCCTGGTGATGTTGTGCTTATGTATTCTAGTTTGGAGGTTCTTCATTCCATAGTGCCAAACATAGATAAGCCTGTTACTTTCAAGATGCCGCTGGGGATTGTGGGTTCAGATATAACATACAAATTCACCATTGACAAGAGGGACCTCGTTCAGTTCCTCAACTTTGAGGAGCTTGATATAGTCTCCATACAGCTCGCTATTTTGTAAGTTACAATATCATTTTCTTATTTCATGTTATATTTTATGCATGTCCTAATGTTTCTTATTTGAACAACAGGCACTTTACTCAAATCTGTCGAAACGGAGGACTTGAAGGAACATATGGTTTTATGTGTCCTCAAAGGGTGCAGAAACAGCTTAATATTGTGGAAGCGAGGTCAATCTACATGATGACCACAATGACTCAAACCAGAAAGCCAATATATTCTGTACCTTGTATTATTGTATTTGAGATACATAAGTTGTATGTGTAGGATTATAATTAACATGGTTTGTCTTTTACAGTTATCATTGGACTCTAATTGTTTGTGCCCCTTTTGATAACAAAGTTTACTGGTTCGATTCACTCTGTGGAAGTCCATCAGAAGAAACCAAAGATGTCATTGACACGTTAGTTTATGTTTATATATTTATTACGTGTGAGGTTTATAAAAACATGCTCTAATATCATTTTCTTTTATATTGTTGATAGGGCTTTTCATGGTTTCAATGTTGTGGCGATTAAACAAAATGGACAACTACCAATATGGATTCTCCTAAAGGTATGTTGTTTTGAGCTAAATATATACTTTTAAACCTTTTTAGATGAATTAAAGTTAATGTTTATAATCAATAATGTCTAATATTCAATTTTATATTTCATTATGTTAGTACCGTTGTCAATAAGGACATGTTGAATGGATATTATGTCATCCGCTACATGAATGACATCATTGAGATAGGAGTAACTGAGAAATTAGACGAGGTAAAGATAAGTTACATTGCATGACATTCTTCAATTCGTTTCACATTTTTGATTAAGTTTACTATGTTATTTTTTATTAACAGGTATTTCAAAATACTGCGTCATATCCCATGGATGACATCAACTTGATGAGGGACACTTTATCAACAATATTGGTACAAAATATTGAAACTTTCAAATAGTTAGGTCATTCCCCAAAAATTTCATTGTTAGATATTTTCTCTTGGTTCCCTCTTATACATGTTCATGATTTCTATTGTACAGATAGAAGTAGTGGTTCTCTTGGTTCCTATACGTGTTCTTTGGTTTTAGGTTCCCCTTAGTTCTCTTGGTTTCTCTATTTTTGCTTTGTGTAAAAGAAATTTCAATGCTTGTTGTAGATATTAACTAACTAATTGATTTCTTGTTCATATGGTCTTGTTCTACGTATTCTGCACTGCCTCTATTTATTGGAACTTACTGCAAAGTGATAAAAATGAAAATCGAGCAAAATTTAAAATTTTTTTTTAATGGCAGTTATTCATATCACAACCGTTAAACAATTTTCCAAGGCGGTTATGTAAAAAACCGCCGTGCAAATCTAACTTTCCACGGCGGTTTCTTATGTAACCACCGTGGAAAATCAATTTTCCAAGGCAGTTCTCAACCGCTGTGTTTTGTTTACCTTTCAACGTTGACTATATCAACTTTGCCTTCAAAACCACTGTGAAAAGCCACTATTAACCGCCTTTAAAAGCCTTTTTCTGGTAGCGAGTTTGAAGAAAAACCCCAAGTAATCACTTGGGTCCAGTGTCTTAATTAATGAAAAATCACTTTAATTAAAGTTAATTAACACCTTTTAAAACATTGTTGAAAGCCACTTAGAGTGTAAATGAACGAATGATACAATGTCCTTGGAATTTCAATCGACAATCATGGAATACCAAGCACACATATTAATCATCAATAATCACTGATAATCAATTAAACACAAGGATTCAAAAACTGATATATTTATATAATGATCCAACATTAACAGCATCCAATCCAAATACGTTTAGTAGTCTAAACACAAGATTTACAATCATAAACCAAGTCTGATACAAATGCAGAAATCCCTAAATTTAGGAATCTTTAACATAGAATTAAGCACAAGTTTAGACTGATAACTCCCCTATTAAGTCCTTTAGCTCAAGCTTTGTCTTCCATCACCAAGAGGCTAAAGATTTAGCCTCTCATGTCTTCAAATTGATCATAATCGTTCCAGGTATGAACAACCATGAGTGAAGCTAAAAATGGGGTTGGAAAAATGGAGAAGAAGGTGGTTGGAGTCGTTTAATCAGTTTAAAATTGCAGAAAATGATGAAGAAGTGAAGAAAAATGAAGGTTTTGGGTGTGGAATCAATGAAGGCTTGAGAGGAAATGATGGCGGCATCTATCCTTATAAATCTATAGAATGGAGAAGTCCTCTTTCGTAGTGGCTGCTGCCCTTAGGTGTAGAAGCTCAAAAACCTATTCCAAGATGCACAGCTTTACTTAACACACTCAGGTCTCGACTTGGGGGCCGAGGTCAAAACCTTATAATATCATGTCGCAAGTTGGGGAGATAGAGAGCATTCAGTCTTGACTTAGCTCCAAAATGGGTAGTTTTATTAAAAGGGCATCCAGGTCACGACTTCAGCAATCCATGTCGTGACTTGGGGAAGTAGAACACTCCAATTCTTGTGTTTTAGTCCTTGTAACATTGTGGCTCCATCAATGTTCTATCTTGGGTCTTAGGTCCTTCTCCAATTGCCTGAAATCACAACCAAGAGCTTTGTAAAGACTAACTGATTACAGATCAAGCAATTACAAATAAGGAGAGAAAACTGACCCCCTTTTTACCCCTTAAACAGCAAAATGCAATGCATGAATCAATGTAATCAAAAAGCTATAAATGCATGCATAATGAGGGTAAAAATGTTGCAAAACATCATAAAACACTTGAAGAAACCATATAAAGATTGGGTTCTATCACTCCCCCATACTTGAACCTTTGTACTCCTAGAAAAGATTTGAATCAGTCCAAAGAAAGTACAGGCACATTCAAGGAAACTAGTATGTTTAAAAGGGATTTTAAGAACTAAATAATCAACACCCCTTAGGAAAATAAAAATGATAACATGAATAATGCCAAGTAATTAGATACAAAGTGAAATTGACTCTAAGTGCATGAACAGCAGAGATTCGCTCAAGAGATATAAGTGTTTTTAGCTCACTCTTCTCTCCTCATTAAGGTTCTTTTCACTCGAAATTCAAGTAGCAAACATCCTACCATAAACTTGTAATAACTCTAAAATCTCTACTACTAATCAGCATTCATGTTGAGAATCAAGAGGGCTTTTAGGGTTGTAGTGATGGAAAGGCGAAATGGAATGGAAATGTGGTGAATTGAGTGTTAAGAATGAAAGTAATGTAAGTTAAACATCATCTATTCTTAAGCAAAGAAGTTCAGATCCTAACCTTCTACTACCAAGGGAATACTTTATTTAACCATATTTTGTTGCTATAGCTTAGATTTGTGAAAATGTATTATGCTTTTTTTTCGTCTTTCTTTTTTCTTCTTCTTTTCACTTTTTTTTTTATTATTCAAAAAGATATTCCCAAAAAAGGCCCATGAAGGTTAGGAATGTACATATGAAATGTACATATGAAATAAACTCAATTGAAAGTTGTAACTTGAACACTCAAAATGTGAATGAAATGAAGAAGTGAAGGATCAAAGGGTTAAACAATGGATAAATGTTTATGGATTGTGTTTGGGTAAAAAGGTGTAGAAAAGAATGCCTCTATCATATTCAAAAATCATAAATACACATGTAATTTTGATCAAGAGCTAAGACAAGTTCTAGAGGATGCAAACCAATGAATAATCACTAAATTTAGGAATTAAGGCTCAAGAAAATCCTTCCAACAAGGGTTTCATATCTCAAATGCTCAAACACAAAGTTTCAATAAACATGTTGATATAAGAGGAATGAACAGACCGGCCAGAAACAAGTATAGGGATGGAATGAGACCCCAAGAGAACCCATCTCTTGTAACCCCAAACACAAGAAACTGAACGGATGATCGAGGTGGGACCTTAAGAGAACCTGTCTCTTACAACCCTAGCCATAATAAAGACACCACAAGGTTGATCTCCCTTGATACTGTCAAAGTATTCTCACAAGAATAAGAGGATGCAAGCAAGGCTCACATAAAGAGAAATAAAATTCTCATATTATTCAAAATCATCTCCCTTGAAAAGAGCACATATTGAATTATTTATAGACTAAGACTCTTGAAAACCCTAAAATGATAACCCTAATTGATAACTAAGCCCTAAAAGCCCAATATAAGTTTTTAGAGCCTAAAACACTAACTAAATAAAATGCATCAAAAATAGATGCGAAAATACAACAAAATTAGAAAAATGAAAAGACTTTCTAGAATGCTCTAACTTACTAGTCAAGCTAGAATAATCTAGATCACACACTACCTAGCAGGATCCCTTCATTAATGAGAAGGATCTTATTTGACTCTCTACTAATTAATGCAATACAAAATAAGCAAGTCTTTGCCTTCAAGAAGCAATCAATACAAAATAGGAAACTAATTAAAACAAATAGAATCCTATTTAATATCATATGAGATCACTCTTGATGCTTTTTGAATCTTCTTGACCTTTGAAATGGATCTTCATAATTGCTATTCACGTCCATAAGCATGTATAGGCCCTTTAGACACCATTTGGGCTTAAATATGGTTGAATCACGTTCTGGAACTCCTATATGGTCCATAATACAATGCATTTGGACCCCAATTTAAGAGATTATAGCTCTAATAGACTCCTCCAAGTACATATAATTGTGTTGGGCCTTTGATTACATAGGAATTGGCTTCAACTCTCCTTTTGGGCTCTTAGTACACGATCTTGTCTTTCTTAAGGTCCAAGTGTTTATACTCTAATGACTCACATGCCATGGTGGCTTTCAAGGTGGCCTTCTATATGTCACGTCAAGCTCTGCATGTGTCCATATCATCGTCCAAGCAATGATCCATATCATCCTCCATGTAAGCATTCTGAAGCTATAAATCCTTTAAGCACTTTGGAGGGCTGGATGAGCATTTCTTGGGCTTTAAGACCTCCATATTGAACACTTCTTGGTATGCTATCACATGTATTAGTCACAAGCATTAGGACACTTATCATAAAAGAGAACCACAGGATGGTGATTAAAAAGATCAAAACAATCACTTAAAAACATACTTGGATCCTGAAGGTACCCATAAAGTCTTAGAGGAATCATTTTTAAAATCCAGAATTCTTAAAGGCTGAATCGTGTGGTTTTCAGAAAAGCTGTTTAATGTAATGAGGTTAGATTAAAAAGGCAATGATTTGGTTGAAAAAAATGCAAAAATAGCCTAAAAAGGTTCCCCTAGACAGCATTGCAAAAAGCAAAGAGAAGAAAAGTAGTGCACAGAAAAAGGGTCCAGGTCACGACCTGAAAACAGTGAAGTCGTGACTTGGGTACACAGAGAGCACCAAGTTAGAAAAGGAGGTTGAGGTCGTAACCTGAAATCAGTGAGGTCACGAACTGAAGTCACAGAAACCCTCTCCTGGCAAAACCACAACTCAAGTCACAACTTGAGGTCACAGAAGCCACCAACAAAAACTTTTCAAAGCCTGGCCAAAATTCAACAAGTAAAACCTTTTTAGCAAGCATCAAAACAGTTAAAGATGATCCAATTCATAGCAATTCACCATCCACAATCAATTCAAAGCTAAAGAATGATGATGAAAGATTGGATTTTCAAAAAAATTTGCCAAAAATTTGAAGCAATCACATGACCAATGCAACACTGGCAATGCAACAAAGCGAAAATGAATCCCTCCCCCATACTTAAACCTGACAGTTCCCTCACGGTTAAAAGGAAAGGGAAAAAGAACAACATCCACCACAACTAAAAACACAGAAAACGAACCATTCATTGCAATAAGTTTAGATACATCAAAGTTAAACCTTTTAAGTACACAGCTTGTAGGACAAAGCAACAGAAAACAAGGAAAGAAAACTTAAAAACAAAAGACTCTAAATGGAAAGACTCTCAATCTTCTTTTTCTCCTCTTCAGCCCCAACATCTCTCTTGCCTGAACATTCCCTTCCCCTATTTCAACATCAGTAGCAGTAACGGTACCAGAGGACTGTCCCGGATCCCCACTAAAGTAGCTTGTGGCAGGAACGGTGTTTCCCAGAAAGCCTGCTCATACCCTAGAGGAAGGTTAACCTTAAGAGCCTTAGCCATCTCCAACATCAGAGGATTCATAAACCTCTGCCTTCTAAATTCATGAGAAATAGAGATGGCTTTGTATGCATCGAATTCCTCACTTAGATTAGTCACTTGCTAACCAAGCACGGTAGTATGCTCACTCAAGGAGGTGAGGTTGAAACTAGAGCTACCCTCAGCTGCCTTCTCTTCTAGACCCTCCTCCATCACCCTCTTTCCTCTCTTTCTAGCCCTGTTGGACTTAGAGGCGATATAGCATCTAGTAGTGGCCGGCTCTAAGGTAAGGTCAGATTTACGCGTTGGTATCCTTTTTGCTGTACACATATCAGTGATCAGGTGTGGGAATACCAGGAGAGTTCAGACATTGTTTACACAATGTCCAATCTGGTCCACAGCAATGATAGGGATGTCAACTGGCTGCCAGGTCATTAGAAGATACAAAAGGAGTGTGCCCTCTTCAGAGACATCAAAAATGTGGGCTGTTAGCATAACATTATAAGACACGAAGTTGAGCCAAATCCTAGCCTCATCATTCATGTTCTTGCACTCAAAACAATTTCACCCCCTCTCCCTCACAGTCCAGCCAGCTCCCTCAACTCCAATTGTTTGAAAGACCTTATTCCAGGGGACTTCATCAAGTCTGGTCTTCCAACACTTGTTCTCACAATTAGGGACAACAGGCAGCTTGTAGAACACCTCAATAGCAGCCTGGCTGAAATAACACTCACCTCCTCTGAAGGTGATCCCCATTTTCCCGTCCATGGTAGAGCAAGCATAGAATCCCCTCACGAAAGTTAAGTTGACCTTGTTCCTCTTTTTCATAAGCTCCCCCAAGCCTCGTGTCACATCTAGTATTTTGTGACTAAGGTATAATTATTATAAAGATGGTTAAGGGCCAAAATATTAGTGTTATTGTAGATTGGACAACTTTTGATGTGAAATCAAGATAGGGACCAAAGTGGAATTTTCTGTATTTTGAGTAAGTCAATATAAATTAGAGAAATATGACAGAAAGCTCTGAAAATTTCTAGAAAACCCCATAAATTAGAGAAAATTGTCTGGAACAGGATGAATGGTCCTAGAAATAAAAAAAATGAAGGAAATTAATTAATATTAATTTTCTAGTAATTTTCGTAATATTTGACTACTTAGGGAAAATTAGTCAAATTTAAGTATTTTATGTACTCTAAGGCCTTAGAAAAATTGGGGAAAATATGGATAAAATACCTTGAGAGTTTTAGAACATTGTAGAAGTAATTTTATTCCCAAATTACCCCCAGATTAGCTTTAAAAATATTTAAAGCTTATTTAAGCCGATTAGGGCTTTTATTCGGGAAATTCAAAAAGAAACATCTATAGGGGAGTTAAATCCCAGAAAAATTCATGAAATTTTCTTGGAATTAAAGAGATTTTAAAGTTGACAGAGGAATTTTCTGAGTCCTGGAACTCTAGAATGCATTTTCATAAGGAAAAGTGATACTTTTAGCCACTACATTTGACTAAGGAGTCCTATTCTTTTGAGAGCCATTATGAGGGGTGGTGACTCAAAAGTAAATGGTAAAAAAATGAGGATAGGTGGTCAAAGATATCAAGGACAATTATGGTGTTGTCGATACAAAAGTTACTTAAGCCGGTAGAAAGTTATACAGGATATATTGTGAAAAATCTTCTTTCTTCTTGATTAAGCCATTCTTGTTGCCATTTGGAGTGTGGAAGAAGCAAGGACAAGTTTCAAGATGTGCATGACATAAGCACTTAGGAATTATGACCTCATATATAACAATTATCAACCAACCCATAACTTTGACAATTTGAAAAAGGTTAAGAGCAAAATTGTCCAAAGACCTTTCTAAAATCCCTTCTTCCTCTCCCACCTCCTTCACATTTCGGTTTTCATAGGGGAACCTCTTGAGAATCGAAAACTTAAAGCTTAAAGAGGAGAACAAGGCAAGAAATCAACCAACCAAACTTGGATCCAAGGTTAGTAGTTAATGCTAGTTGGTTTAATGCTTAGAAATCTTGGGTTTTATGGTTGAAAATCCACAATTTTCCCTTCCCCTCTTGCTAGCTGAAATTATATAGGAATGGTGGAGGATGATTTTGATGATGGGGATTAGTTTAAGATGTTGTTTATGACTTAAAATCAAGTGGTATTATGTGATTATGGTTGATATTGTTCTTGTCGGAAAACTTAGGGTACCCCATAGCCAAGAGGACTTTTCACCTAGAATTGGATTTTGCTTGTTTTGATGCTTCTAATATGTTGAGAATGAAAAATTATGTAAGAACACCTAAGGAACAAGTCTTAGAAGCATTGGAATCAAAATTAGAAATTTAGGTGAAGAAGAGAAAGTGTCTTGGCCTAAGGGGTTCAAGAGGAAGGAAGATGAATTTCATAATTTTGAGCTCATATTTAGATTCTACATAAAAAATTATGTAGGATTGGTCTAAAAGAATAGGGAAAATTACGTACAGGTCCCACAGAAGGCAATTTATTACTCTGAGGTCCCACGAAATGTCAAAATCACTGACAGGTCCCAAGGGATCTCAGAGTAATATTTTCGATTTGTAAAATGACATTACTGCCCCTCATATTCCAGATTCACATTTGCTCTGTTATTGCGATTTACAACCTCAGCAGTGACTATTAACAACCCAATGAGAGGGCGTTAACAACCCTAGCAGTATCTGTTAACAACTTACTTTATAGAATCATATAACCTTCACATAAGAGTAAATTATAACCAAATAGTATAATACAACAACTTTAACACTAAAATGGGAAGCTTTTTGATATCATTAAGAATTTTAACTAGATCCAATGGGATTATAGTAATATTTTAATGCGAAGATCCATTTACAACCTCGACAGCAACTATTAACAACCGAATGAGAGGGCATTAACAACCTAAGCAGTATCCGTTAACTTATTTTATAGAATCATATAACCTCCATATAAGCGTAAATTATAACCAAATAGTATAATACAACAACTTTAACACTAAAATGGGAAGCTTTTTGATATCATTAAGAATTTTAACTAAACCCAATAGGATTATAGCAACATTTTAATGCAAAGATCCATTTACAACTTCAATGGTGAGTATTAATAACCCAAAGAGAGCTGTTGACAATCTAGGCAGTATCTGTTAACAACTGACTTTATAGATTACAAAAAAGAAATGTTCGATTATCCCGCAAATCACATTATTTTTTAAAATTTTTCATAGAAAGGGTATATATAGATATCTTTGTATGTATCATTAATATTCCTAGAATCAATGTACAACTTTTTCTTGAATCAACAAAAAAAATTCTTACTAAATACATTTACAATAATGAAGCAAATGAAGAAAGAAAAAGAAGTGATAAAAAAAATCAAAGTCTAATTCACTTTATTTCTACTATAAAAAAATCAATTTGTAATATTAGGAATACGAATTCACAGAATTTTTGTGACGTATCCTCTTTGTCACAAGCATATGTATTTTACAAATTATCACAAACCCAAGTTATTAACTTATATAAGTATAAATTAAGATCCGTTTTTGAATATCATGGAACACCTCTTTTTCTTAAGAATGAACTAAAGGATTATCTTTTTGGTCCTATAAAGTCAGTTGTTAACAGATACTGCCTAGATTGTCAACAGCTCTCTTTGGGTTATTAATACTCACCATTGAGGTTGTAAATGGATCTTTGCATTAAAATGTTGCTATAATCCTATTGGGTTAGTTAAAATTCTTAATGATATCAAAAAGCTTCCCATTTTAGTGTTAAAGTTGTTGTATTATACTATTTGGTTATAATTTACGCTTATATGGAGGTTATATGATTCTATAAAATAAGTTGTTAACGGATACTGCTTAGGTTGTTAATGCCCTCTCATTCGGTTGTTAATAGTTGTTGTCGAGGTTGTAAATGGATCTTCGCATTAAAATATTACTATAATCCCATTGGATCTAGTTAAAATTCTTAATGATATCAAAAAGCTTCCCATTTTAGTGTTAAAGTTGTTGTATTATACTATTTGGTTATAATTTACTCTTATGTGAAGGTTATATGATTCTATAAAGTAAGTTGTTAACAGATACTGCTAGGGTTGTTAACGCCCTCTCATTGGGTTGTTAATAGTCGCTGCTAAGGTTGTAAATCGCAATGACAGAGCAAATGTGAATCTAGAATATGAGGGGCAGTAATGTCATTTTACAAATCGAAAATATTACTCTGAGGTCCCTTGGGACCTGTCAGTGATTTTGACATTTCGTGGGACCTCAGAGTAATAAATTGCCTTCTGTGGGACCTGTACGTAATTTTCCCAAAAGAATAAGCTATAAGTTGATGAAAACAAAACTCAAAAATTAAAGAGAAAGAGATTAAGGGTTTTATTCAATTTAAACATTGAGTTTGTTATGATATGGAATGTAATGGTTATCCCCTTTGTTAGATAGGCTTTGATATTTGTTAAGGAAGGAGCCAAGAACAAGAAGAGAGAGTTAGGGCTTACTTCACTTGAGGTAACAAGATTTAATTAACTTTGTTGTTAACATTGCATTGTTGTTATGCTTATGTTATTGCGATTGGATGGTTGAGCCATATGAATGTTTATGTATGACTTGTGGTTGCTACTTGCAATGTTATGCCTTGGCTATTGCATGTTGGAGTTTCACAATGCATGAGATAGTTTTAGTTCCTTAACAACAGCTTTTAGTAATGTTGTGTGATAATGATGCTTGTTAATGTTTAGTTGATTTTATCTTGCTATTGGGATTTCTATGAAATCTCATTCATTCCAAATTTACCATGATTCAAATAGAGGCAGTGGCATTTCAAAGAGGAAAGAGCATAATGGAAGAATAGCTTCATGGTTTTACACTCGATGGCATGAATTTGATATATGTATGTAATGATCCTGGAAATTGTTGCCTATGGAGCTGTAAATTTTGATAAATATTTTAAAATAATTGTCATATGAATTTGTCCACAAGATTTTGTATTTTAAAGTACATACCTTGAGCTTTAATTTCATAGGTAATTCATTGGAATTGGAGATGTATGCGAATTATGGTGATTTTTCAAAATCAGTGCTTTAAATCTGGAAAACAGTTTTGACCATATGAACAGTACAAATTCCGTCCAATTCTGGCACTACTCCACAATGAGTTACCCCTGAAAGTATTTTTTTTCATATAGATCTCTTTGAAAGCTTTTAGTCAAACTTAAAACTGCCTCATTTTGATTTTTCTAGAATTAATTATGAATTTTCAAAATTAGCTAAAAAATCTGGATTTACCAAATGAACCGTACCCGAGAAATCAAAAATTCCAGATTTGTTTTCTTGCATTGTAAGCCATCCAATGTGGTTCCAATTGACACAGAATGAACTCGAATATGGTCTATAGCTAAGGGATGACATTTTTGGTATTAGAGCAGAGGTTTTGGCACAAGATAGAATACTCTACTTAGTAGGATTTATGAATTATTTGTGTCAACTATGGATAAATTGACATGTGAATTGAGTTTGCGCAGGATGGTTAATAGTATGCACTTGGACTCTACTGTAAATTAGGGGGACATCCCAGATCTGAACTATCCACCAGTGGATGGTAAAGAAGATCCTATGGAGTGGGCAGTTGATGTAAGCCCAGGCTATTCCTTGAAGGATTCTAATGATGTTGACCCTAGAGCCGTGTCCCCAACTGTGTGGTCATTACTAGAGAGGGAGGAACCAGAAGTAAGAACAGAGGCCCAGTTGAGGGATATGATGGGCTATTTTGGAAGATATCTCAAGGATCTAACCCAAAAAAGAAGAAGATATCTTAAGGAAGAATGGTGCCCAATTAGGATTGCCTTCCTAGAATACTTCCAGCAAGTGCGCTATTACTACCGGACCTTAGGCCAAAGTGGATCTCAACTAGCCAATGAACAGTGGATTAGGGCTATCATTTCAGCTCTTCCTAGTACCCAAGGATGGGTTCGGGAGATAACCAAGTTAGAATAGTTAGGTCTAGAAGAAGTAGAAGACTGGATTACTAGTCTTGAAGCTTTTGCAGTTGTGAAGTCCCCTGGGATGTGATAGGCCTTTTGTTATAGTAGGGCTAAAGTTTTGAGTAAAGTTAGGACTAATCGGTTATGGTTGTATATGTGTGTTATAATTGTTTAACTGTTGTTTTGATTTAACCTACTACTTTTGTTGTTGTACAGTTATGGCAAGTAAATAAAACGTGAGTTATGGTATTTACCCTCTTGTTCTTTTTCTTAAATTCAGAAACGACAATAAAATGGTGTGTACTAGACAAAACATAGCACCAAAAGAACCTAGGATAGAGGAAGTCAGGAATCCTCTAGATCCTTTACAACTAATTCTAGAACGATTAGACCAACAGCAACGGTCAATTGGAGAGATTAGGGCCACTCAAGCTTGCCAGGAGCAAGAGAGGGATACTGTAATAGCGGCAGCTATGGCAGCAGTAGTTCCAAAACATGCAGCTTCACTTAACGAACTTAGGTCGCGACCACAGAAGTGTCAGGTTGTGACTTGGAGGCTCGGGTCACGACCTTAGAATATCATGTCGTGACTTAGGGAGACAGAGAGCATTCAATCTTAACTTAGCTCCAAAACGCATAGTTTCATTAAAAAGGCATCTAGGTCATGACTTCAGCAATCCATGTCGTGACCTACGAAAGCAGAACACTCCAACTCTTGTGTTTTGGTTCCTGTAACATTATGGCTCCATTAATGCTCTATCTTGGGTCTTAGGTCCTTCTCCAATTTCCTGAAAATTACAACCAAGAGTTTTGTAAAGACTAACTGATTATGAATCAAGCAATTACAAATAAGGAGAGATAATTGACCCCTTTTTTTACCCCTTAAACAACAAAATGCAATGCATAAATCAATGTAATCAAAAAGCTATAAATGCATAATGAGGGTAAAAGTATTGCAAAACATCATAAAACACTTGAAAAAACTATATAAAGATAGGGTTCTATCAACATGGCATTGTATAACATGCCTAAAGAGGAAGTGATGCTCTTCCCTTGTTCTTCCATTAAAACAATTAATAATATTTATTTCGGAGTAGACTTGACCAAATTCTTTTTACCGATCCATGACCCTGAGAATCTATCTCTGGATACCAATACTATTTATGCATCAAGGAGAATTTCTCTATTTTTTCTTAAGTCAAAAGTCAACTTCTAGACAGTTGACTTTGACTTTCCCTAGATAGTGTGTAAATAGGCTTTAAATTCTATTAAAGCCAATCTCTCCACTTTCTGGGGAAAGAATTATTTTTAAAATCTATAATAATTCTCAAGTATTTTCTCCCCATTTTTGTCCAATTATTTGAGGCCTCTCTATTAAAAATCAGTCAAAGCCCTAGGAATTCCATAAATTCCTTCCAGGGGCATTTTTGTCATTTTTAGCCTCACACGGGCTTTAGAACCTTATTCCTATTTTTTGAAAATTTTTTTGAAGTATTCAGGCTAACTTTCCATTACTACCCTTTGGCTTGAAACTCTACAAAATTATGATTTTACCCCTGGTTTGGCTTAACCTAAAACTCACCTCATTGAGGCCTTTAATATAATCATTGACCTACATTCATCTCTTTTTCTCATTATTGGGCCTCGAGACTTCACTAGTGTCTAACTTTCTATTTTCTTAATCCCAGCAAACTTTCCATTTACGATTTAGTCTCTGGGAGTCTCTCTATCCTTCTAGGGAATCTCTGGGACCTTTGCCAAAAAGGGTTTGGTAGCCTACCCATTTCAGGCTAATTCTAGTACTTCTAGGTCCAAAATTTAGGGTGTGACATCTTGAACTTAGAAACTGAACTTAATAAGAGCATTTGGATAAGGAACCATTAAGCTTTAGTCAAGGATTCATCAAGGTTTGTTTGTGCTTTGGTTTGGTTAAGCTTAAAGCTTATTTTGGTTGAATATTTGAATTAAAACCTAAGAGGGAGATGCTGACATATTTTGGTCAAATTATCTATGTATTAGGGAAGGATAGAAACCTTAAAAATGAGTTAGAATAATCATGTTCAAGTGGTGTTTGGATTGATTTTTCCAAGAAATTAAGTTAGGGTTATATGCTCTAATTCAACCAAGACTGAATGAGGAGGAAGAGTTTGATTTTTATGAATCTGATTGGATATTTGGATTCTACATGAAAAAATA